>NC_057813.1:526246744-526418172 GCF_018294505.1 Triticum aestivum | reverse complement strand
CCCGACGTCCGACTGTGGCATTTCTTTTAAAGCCCTTTCTGTGATGTCGCCCCGACATCCGACTGTGGTATTTCTTTTAAAGCCCTTTATGTGGTGTCGCTAAGACGCCCGACTGTGGCATCATTTCCTTATATTTATTTGTTCACCTTTCGAGGCGTCGCTTCAGACACCCGATCGGTAGTTATTTATGCTCTGTTGGGATTTCAGGCGGACTACCGCCGTTTCCCTTTTTACTTACCTTGTTATGCTAACTTTTTTGAATGTACACTGGTGAATTATTCATGACGCATCCATGCATGCATTTGTTATATCTTATGTCCGAACTGTCTTGCGAGTACTTTCAAAGTACTCACTGGCTTGTTGATTTGGCCAGATGCTGACGAAGGCGATCTCCTGGATGAAGAGTTTGATAGCGAGTCCGACACCTAGAGGAGTCCCAGTCAGTCTCGTGCGACCCTAGATTTGGTCACTGTTTTATATCCGCTTCCGCTACCAAATAAATTCATCGAGCCTCACCTCGACGCTCGATGAGATGACAGACTTAGAGTCTTGTATTTCTCTCCCCGCTGTGTTTTTCCACCACCGCCCTATCCTCGAGTCAGTAGTATGCCTCCACACCACTGTGTCATGTCCGCCATTATGTATAATTATTAGTGTGCTTGTAATAATTTGGTTGAGCAACCGTAGTTCGACCCTGTAATATATTTTATGCTACTGGCTTATTGTATCAAGAATTTTGTCTACCAGTGAGGAGGATTTCTCTCATACTGGACTCAAAAGATTGGTTTCTCAATAAATATTTTTATTGGAAAACCGGTCGTGACAAATATGGTTGTCAAGAGCTTTCCAACGATATATTACACGCCCCATTCCGACAAAAGAATTACAAAAAGTTTTTGAACTAAAGAAGACGATGTGTTAAACAAAACTGAAAGCATTAGTTCAACCGCTTCGAAAAACATCAGTACAACCACCTGAAACCGTCAGTTCAAAAAGGGTAACAGAATAATATTCTGTTATGCGTAACAGAATAGCCCAGATGTATATATATATATATATATCAGGATCTTTCCAACACAAGGTGCTTGCCAAAGGATAAAATGAAAAAGGGAAAGGTGAAGATCACCTTGACTCTTGCATAAAGTAAATGACATAAAGTAAAAGATAGGCCCTTCGCAGAGGGAAGCAGAGGTTGTCATGCGCTTTTATGATCGGATGCACAAAATCTTAATGCAAAAGAACGTCACTTTATATTGCCACTTGTATATGCACCTTTATTATGCAGTCTGCCGCTTTTATTGCTTCCATAACAAGATCGTATAAAGCTTATTTTCTTCACACTAATAAGTCATACATATTTATAGAGCAATTTTTATTGCATGCACCGATGACAACTTACTTGAAGGATCTTACTCAATCCATAGGTGGGTATGGTGGACTCTCATGGCAAAAACTGGGTTTAAGGATATTTGGAAGGACAAGTAGTATCTCTACTTGGTGCAAGGAATTTTGGCTAACATGAGGGGGAAAGGCAAACTCAACATGTTTGAATGATCCATGACAATATACTGTAACTGGGATGTCAGAAAACATAACCCATTATGTTGTCTTCCTTGTCCAACATCAACTCTTTAGCATGTCATACTTAATGAGTGCTCACAATTATAAAAGATGTCCAAGATAGTATATTTATATGTGAAATCTCTCTTCCTTCAATATTCTTTCATGAATTGTTCAAATGACCAATACAATGCTTGCTAACCTTCAATAAATTTACAACCTCTACTTCTTAGATGTGAAGTCATTACTCCCCATGGGATAAGCAAATGAGAGATATATAATTTCAGATTTATGACATTCAACTCATTCAACCATTTACTCATAGGATATAAGTGAAGCACACAAGTAAATGACAAACTACTCAAACAAGATATAAGTGAAGATCAATGAGTAGTTAAATAATTATGTAACAATGTGAAGACTCTCTCTCATTTAAGAAATTCAGATCTTGGTATTTTATTCAAACAGCAAGCAAAACAAAGTAAAATGACATTGCAAGGATAGCACGACTCATGTGAAGAAGCAAAAACTTAGGCTCAACCGATAAACCAATAATTGTTGAAGAAAAAAGATGGGATGCCTACCGGGGCATCCCCAAGCTTAGATGCTTGACACTTCTTGGAATATTATCTTGGTGTGCCTTGGGAATCCCAAAGCTTGATATTTTGTGTCTCCTTAATTCCTCTCATATCATGGTTTCTCTATTTCTCAAAAACTTCATACACATAAACTCAACAAGAACTCATGAGATAAGTTAGTATAAAACAATGCACAACCTTATCATTTTCTACTGTAACAAATCACTAAAATTATTATTCAACATTTCATACTAAATGCCTCTGCATATTTAGTACTCCTATCCTCAAATAGAATCATTACACAAGCAAGCATATGCAAACAATGCAAACATAACAGCAATCTGCCAAAACAGTATAGTCTGTAAAGGATGCAAGATTCATCATACTTCCCTAAATCCAAAAATTATAAGAAAACTACTACGCTGTATAAGATTTATCATATCTCAATATGCAAAAATATTCAACATTGTATCACTCTCTGACTTTTCTAGGGAATTTTTGCAATAGCGGTAAACTTTCTGTTTTGAAACAGCAACATGTATACTTGCAAAATAAGCATGGTAAAGGCTATCCTTGACATTTTTATAGAAAATATAGAAGTATAACATTATTATAAATAACAGAAAGAAAATACTAACAAAATAAAATGACGCTCCAAGCAAAACACATATCATGTGGCGAATAAAAATATAGCTCCAAGTAAAGTTACCGATGAACGAAGACGAAAGAGGGGATGCCATCCAGGGCATCCCCAAGCTTGGGATCTTGGTTGTCCTTGAATATTACCTTGGGGTGCCTTGGTAACCCCCAATCTTAGGATCTTTCCACTTCTTATTCCATAGTCCATCGAATCTTTACCCAAAACTCGAAAACTTCAACCACACAAAACTTAACAGAAAACTCGTAAGCTCCGTTAGTAAAAGAAAACAAACCACAACTTTAAGGTAATGTAATGAACTCATTATTTATTTATATTGGTGTAATATATACTGTATTCCAACTTATCTATGGTTCACACCCTCCGATACTACTCATAGATTCATCAAAATAAGCAAACGACACATAGAAAACAGAATCTGTCAAAAACAGAACAGTCTGTAGTAATCTGTATCAAACGTATATTTCTGAAACTCCAAAAATTCTGAAATAAATTGGAGGACCTGAGTAATTTTTCTATTAATCATATTCAAAAATAAACAACCTAAAAGCTCTTTCCAGTAAGAAATGGCAGCTAATCTCGTGAGCGCTAAAGTTTCTGTTTTTTACCGCATGATCATAAAGACTTCACCCAAGTCTTCCCAAAGGTCCAACTTGGCACAAACACTAATTAAAACATGAAACCACATCTAACCAGAGGCTAGATGAATTTTTTATTACTAAACAGGAACAAAAAGTAAGAAACAAAAATAAAGTTGGGTTGCATCCCAACAGCGCTATCATTTAACGCCCCTAGCTAAGCATGATGATTTCAATGATGCTCACATAAAAGATAAGAATTGAAACATAAAGAGAGCATCATGAAGAATATGACTAACGCATTTAAGTCTAACCCACTTCCTATGCATAGGGATTTTGTGAGCAAACAACTTATGGGAACAATAATCAACTAGCATAGGAAGGTAAAACAAGCATAACTTTAAAACTTTAAGCACATAGCGAGGAAGCTTGATATTATTGCAATTCCTACAAGCATATATTCCTCCCTCATAAGAATTTTCAGTAGCATCATGAATTAATTCAACCATATAACCACCACCTAAAGCATTCTTTTTATGATCTACTTGCATAGAAATTTTACTACTCTTCACATAAGCAAATTTATTCTCATCAATAGTAGTGGGAGCAAACTCAACAAAATAACTATCATGTGAAGCATAATCCAATTGAAAACTAAAATCATGATGACAAGTTTCATGGTTATCATTATTCTTAATAGCACACAAGTCATCACAATAATCATCAGAAATAGCAACTTTGTTCTCATAATCAATTGGAACCTCTTCCAAAATAGTGGATTCATCACTAAATAAAGTTGACACTCTTCCAAATCCACTTTCATATTCATCACAATAAGATTCAACATCCTCCAAAATAGTGGGATCCTTACATCATAAAGTTGACACTCTTCCAAACCCACTTTCATCAATATAATCATCATAAATAGGAGGCATGCTTTCATCATAATAAATATTCTCATCAAAACTTGGGGGACAAAAAATATAATATTCATCAAACATAACATCCCCAAGCTTGTGGCTTTGCATATCATTAGCGTCATGGGTATTCAAAGAATTCATACTAATAACATTGCAATCATGCTCATCATTCAAAGATTTAGTGCCAAACATTTTATAGATTTCTTCTTCTAGCACTTGAGCACAATTTTCCTTACCATCATTCTCATGAAAGATACTAAAAAGATGAAGCGTATGAGACAAACTCAATTCCATTATTTTGTAGTTTTATTTTATAGACTAAACTAGTGATAAAACAAGCAACAAAAAGATTCGGTTGCAAGATCTAAAGATATACCTTCAAGCAGTCACCTCCCCGGCAACGGCGCCAGAAAAGAGCTTGATGTCTACTACACAACCTTCTTCTTGTAGACGTTGTTGGGACTCCAAGTGCAGAGGTTTGTAGGACAGTAGAAAATTTCCCTCAAGTGGATGACCTAAGGTTTATCAATCCGTGGGAGGCGTAGGATGAAGATGGTCTCTCTCAAACAACCCTGCAACCAAATAGCAAAGACTCTCTTGTGTCCCCAACACACCCAATACAATGGTAGATTGTATAGGTGCACTAGTTCGGCGAAGAGATGGTGATAAAAGTGCAATATGGATGGTAGATAAAGGTATTTGTAATCTAAAATTATAAAAACAGCAAGGTAATTAATGATAAATGTGAGCGTAAATGGTATTGCAATAGATCATATAACTATCCCTCAACATGCAACAAAGAGTCACTCCAAAGACACTAATAGCGGAGAAAAAATGAAGAGATTATGGTAGGGTACGAAACCACCTCAAATTTATCCTTTCTATTCTATCTATTCAAGAGTCCATAGTAAAATAACATGAAGCTATTCTTTCCGTTCAATCTATCATAGAGTTCATACTAGAATAACACCTTAAGACACAAATCAACCAAAACCCTAATGTCACCTAGATACTCCATTGTCACCTCAAGTATCCGTGGGCATGATTATACGATATGCATCACACAATCTCAGATTCATCTATTCAACCAACACAAAGTACTTCAAAGAGTGCCTGAAAGTTTCTACCGGAGAGTCAAGACGAAAACGTGTGCCAACCCCTATGCATAGGTTCATGGGCGGAACCCGCAAGTTGATCACCAAAACATACATCAAGTGGATCACGTGATATCCCATTGTCACCGCGGATAAGCACGGCAAGACATACATCAAGTGTTCTCAAATCCTTAAAGACTCAATCTGATAAGATAACTTCAAAGGGAAAACTCAATCCATTACAAGAAAGTAGAGGGGGAGAAACATCATAAGATCCAACTATAATAGCAAAGCTCGTGATACATCAAGATCATGCCATAGAGAGAACACGAGAGGGAGAGAGATCAAACACATAGCTACTGCTACATACCCTCAGCCCCAAGGGTGAACTACTCCCTCCTCATCATGGAGAGCGCCGGGATGATGAATATGGCCAGTGGTGATGGGATCCCCCTCCGGCAGGGTGGCAGAACAGGCTCCCGGGAGGTTTTTGGTGGCTATAGAGGCTTGCGGTGGCGGAACTCTCGATCTATCTTCTGTTTCGTTGTTTTCGGGGTATATGGAGACATATAGGTGAAAGAAGTCGGTCGGGGGACGCTCGAGGGGCCCACGAGACAGGGGGGCGCGCCCAGTAGGGGGGGCGCCCCCACCCTCATGGCTTCCTTGAAGCTTCTCGGACGTGAACTCCAAGTCTCCCAGATCATGTTCATTCCAAAAATCACGCTCCCGAAGGTTTCATTCCGTTTGGACTCCATTTGATATTACTTTTCTTCGAAACACTGAAATAGGCAAGAAAATAGCAATATGGGCTGGGCCTCCGGGTAATAGGTTTGTCCCAAAAATAATATAGAAGTGTATAATAAAGCCCATAATCATTCAAAACAGATAATATAATAGCATGAATGCTTCATAAATTATAGATACGTTGGAGACGTATCAAAGCAATGATGACGGCTACTCTAATCCTACTTGTTACTTCATAGCAAAAGGTGCTAAGGTAAATTCTTGCAATGCTTACTTTTAGACCTCTAGTGAAGATGACTCTGAATGTGAATCCAAAGTCAGCTATAAAACACTTGCTAAAATTGCAACTAAGCAACAAACTTCTATGGATAAGATTCAAAAACTGTTAGATAAAAAGCTATGACCTATCGGACGAGGAAACGAATCAAACTCAGTCCTTAATTGAAGACATAAAAAGTCTTCGAATTAAGTATGAGGATCTCCCAAGTCATTGATACTTTCCAATGTATCTATAATTTTTGATTGTTCCATGCTGTTATATTATCATTCTTGGATGTTTTACAATCATTTTATAGTCAATTTATATCATTTTTTGGTACTACCTATTGACATAGTGCCCAGTGCGAGTTGCTGTTTTCTGCTTGTTTTTTACATCGCCGGAAATCAATACCAAACGCAGTCCAAATGCAGCGAAACTTTTTGTGGATTTTTTGGACCAGAAGACATCCATTGGGCCAAGAAAGTACCTTAGGGGAGCTCCGAGGGGAGCACAACCCGCCAGGGCGCGCCTGGGCCCCCAGGCACGCCCAGGTGGGTTGTGCCCACCTCAGTGGCCTCCCGGACCGCCTCTTCGCTCTATAAATACCCCAATATTTCATAAACCCTAGGGGAGGCGATGAAAATCAATTCCAGCCACCACAAATTCCAGAAACACCAGATCCAATCTAGACACGATCTCGGAGGGGTTCGTCATGTCCATTGGTGCCTCTCCGATGATGCGTGAGTAGTTCTTTGTAGACCTACGGGTCCATAGTTAGTAGCTAGATGGCTTCCTCTCTCTCTCTCTTGATTATCAATACAATGGTCTCTTAGAGATCCATATGATGTAAGTATTTTTGCGGTGTGTTTGTTGGGATCCGATGAACTTTGAGTTTATGAGCAGATCTATGTTTTTATCCATGAAAGTTATTTGATTCTTCCCTAATCTCTTATATGCATGATTGATTATAGCCTCGTATTTCTTCTCTGATTTTTGGGTTTTGTTTGGCCAACTTGATCTATTTATTTTGCAATGGGAAGAGGTGCTTTGTGATGGGTTCAATCTTACGGTGCGTGATCCCAGTGACAGAAGGGAAAACCACACATATGTATCATTTCTATTAAGGATAACAAGATGGGGTCTATTTCTACATAAATAGATCTTGTCTACATCATGTCATTGTTCTTATTGCATTACTCCGTTTTTCCATGAACTTAATACACTAGATGCATGTTGGATAGCGGTTGATGTGTGGAGTAATAGTAGTAGATGCAGGCAAGAGTTGGTCTACTAATCTTGGACGTGATGCCTATATAATGATCATTGCCTGGATATCTTCATGATTATTTGAAGTTCTATCAATTGCCCAACAGTAATTGTTTTCCCACTTTACTATTTTTCTCGAGAGAAGCCACTAGTGAAACCTATGGCCCCCGTCTCTCTTTTCATCATATTTGCCTTTGCGATCTATTTTCTTTTGCTCTTATTTTCAGATCTATTAAACCAAAAATACAAAAATAACTTGCTGCACTTTATTTATTTCACGATATATTTATCCTATCTATCACAACTTTATCACGTCTTCTTGCCAATTCGAGGCATCGTTACCCGAAAGGGATTAACAACCCCTTTAACACGTCGGGTTGTGAGTATTTGTTATTTGTGTGCAAGGGCTGTTTACGTTGTGTTGCTTGGTTCTCCTACAGGTTCAATAACCTTGGTCTCATCACCAAGGGAAATACCTACCTCGCTGTGTTGCATCATCCCTTCTTCTTTAGGTAAATACCGATGTAGTTCAAGAAGGCATCAAAAGGAATTTATGGCGCTGTTGTCGGGGAGGATCTTCAACATCAACTAGGTTCCTAATCACAAATCTCATCTCCTTGCAATTTACATTATTTTCCATTTGCCTCTCGTTTTCCTCTCCCCCACTTCACAAAATTTTACCGTTTTATCTGCCCTCTTTTTCATTCGCTGTTTTCTCGTCAGATCTGTTTTTGAGTGCAATCTTGTTGTGAAGTCATCATGACTCAAGACAACACCAAGTTGTGTGATTTCTCAAATACCAACAACAATGATTTTATTAGCACTCCGATTGCTCCTCCCGCCACTAGTGTAGAGTCTTGTGATATTAATACTGCTTTGCTGAATCTTGTTATGAAAGATCAAATTTGCCGGTACTCCTAATGAGGATGTCGTGTCCCATCTTAACACATTCGTGGAATTATGCGATATGCAAAAGAAAAAAAGATGTGGACAATGATGTTGTGAAGTTGAAATTATTACCATTTTCTTTGCGAGATCGCGCAAAAAATTGGTTTTCTTCTTTGCCCCGCAATAGTATCGATTCTTGGCACAAGTGCAAGGATGCTTTTATTACTAATTATTTTATTCTCGCAAAAATCATTTCCTTTAGAACCCAGATCATGAATTTCAAGCAAATTGAACATGAGCATGTTGCACAATCTTGGGAAAGGATGAAATTGATGCTAAGGAATTGCCCAACTCATGGGTTAAATCTTTGGATGATCATACAAAAAAATTATGCGGGGTTGAATTTTGTTTGTCGTAATCTTTTGGATTCCGCTGCGGGGGGTACTTTTTTGGAAATTACTTTGGGTGAAGCTACTAAATTGCTAGACAATATTATGGCCAATTACTCACAATGGCATACCGAAAGAGCTCCTACTAGTAAAAAAAAGTCAATTCGGTAGAAGAAATAAATTCTTTGAGTGAAAAAGTTGACGCTCTTATGAAGTTGGTTGCTAATAAAAGTGCTCCTATTGATTTTAATGATGTGCCTTTGTCTACTTTGTTTGAGCAAAATATTGATGCCACAGATGTGAAAAAGTTGACGCTCTTATGAAGTTGGTTGCTAATAAAAGTGCTCCTATTGATTTTAATGATGTGCCTTTGTCTATTTTGTTTGAGCAAAATAGTGATGCCACAGATGTGAAAAAGTTGATGCTCTTATGAAGTTGGTTGCTAATAAAGTGCTCCTATTGATTTTAATGATGTGCCTTTGTCTACTTTCAATAACAATGCTTATAGAGTAATTTTAGTCCTACGCCTTTTCCTAGTAATTCCTCTAATAATTATGTTAATTATTATGGTAATCCTTCTTATAATGATAATAGAAACACCTCTGATCTTGAAAATAATATTAAATAATTTATCAATACTCAAAATGTTTTCAATGCTTCGATAGAAGAAAAGTTGAATAAAATTGATGATATGACTAGAAGTATTGATAGAATTTCTCATGATGTAGAAACTCTCAAGATGAAAATTTTGTGCCTAAAGTTGAAGAATCAATTAAATCTCTTTATGTTTCTATGGGTGAAAGTAAGAAAAGAACCGCTATGCTTAGAGCTAAAAGAAATTTTTTAGAAAGAATGTTTTCTAGTGATTACTTTCATAAAAGTGATGAAGATCTTAATATGATTGGTGTTTCTTCTATTGATTCTTTGTTTAGTAAAATTAAGATTGATGAAAAGGGGACTCGAGAAGAGTCAACTGTAGTTAGAAGGCGTCCCTACAATTCGGAGGGTGAAAATCTTGTTGAGAAAATTGATACAAGTGGGTTTGAAGAGGTCAAGACTTTAACTAGTGATGTGCCCACTATTTTGGATTACGAAGACTTTAATTATGGTAGTTGCTCTTTGGTTGATTGTATTTATTTGTTGCAATCCATGATAAATTCACCCCATGCTTATGAACAAAATAAAGCTTTTACTAAACATATTGTTGATGCTATGATGAAAGCTTTTGAAGAAAAGTTGGAATTAGAAGTTTCAATTCCTAGAAAATTATATGATGAATGGGAACCTACCATGAAAGTCAAGATTAAAAATTATGAGTGTTTTGATTTATGTGACTTTAGTGCTAGTGTTTCTACAATTCCGAAATCTTTATGTGATGTGCTTGGTTTTACCGATATTGAAGAATGCTCTTTAAATTTGCACTTGGTGGATTCTACTATTAAAAAGCCTATGGGAAGAACTAATGATGTTCTTATTCTTGCAAATAGGAATTATATGCCCATAGATTTCATTTTTCTTGATATTGATTGCAATCCTTCTTATCCAGTTATACTTGGTAGACAGTTTTTACATAATATTGGTGCCATGATGGATATGAAAGAAGGCAATATTAAATTTTAATTTCCACTATGGAAGGGTATGGAACACTTTGCTACAACAAGAATTAGGCCACCATATGAATCAATCATGAGTGCATCATATGGATCTAGAACCAAAGATGACAAAACTTAGATCCTACGTGTTATGCCTAGCTAGGGCGTAAAATGATAACGCTCGTTGGGAGGCAACCCAACTTGTATCTTTTTCCCTTTTGCTTTTTCTTGCTGTTTTCAGTAAAATACACAATTATGTCTCTGATTAGATGTGTTTTTTTGGTTTAAATTAGTGTTTGTGCCAACCAAGGCCTTTTGGATGATTTGGGTGAAAGTTAATTTGATCTTGCTGAAAAATAGAAACTCTTGCGCTCACGAAATTATTTTTCATTTTTATCAGAAGAGTGATTTTGAGTTGATTATTTTTGCATAAGGTTCATAAAAAAATTATTCACTTTGTCCTATTTTTCAGAATTTTTGGAGTTACAGAAGTATTCGAAGTAGTCAGGTTGCTACAGACTGTTCTGTTTTTGACAGATTCTATTTTCTTTGCGTTGTGTTCTTGTTTTGATGATCTTATGGTTTTGTTTGAAGAGTTTTTGCCATAGGAAAGTTGGAATACATTATATATAATGAAAAAATAAAATATGGATTGGTTTGTAACAGTATTTATAGTAGTGGTTTGCTTTCTTATACTACGGATCTCACGAAGGTTTTGTTGAGTTTTGTGTGATTGAAGTTTTCAAGTTTTGGGTGATCTTACGATGGATGAAGGAATAAGGATTAGCAAAAAGCTAAGCTTGGGGATGCTCGAGGCACCCCAAGATAATATGCAAAGAAGTAGCAAGCAATTAAGCTTTGGGATGCCCCTGAGTGGCATCCCCGCTTTCTTCTAACAACCTTCGGTATTTTACTTGAAACTATATTTTTATTCGTCACATAATATGCGTTTTGCTTGGAGCATCTTGTGTGATATGAGTCTTTGCTTGTTTTTCTTTGTGTTTTAGGTCTTGAATTCTTGTTGGACACACCTTTTTGAGAGAGCCAAAAATTATGCTATGCTTTCTCCTATGCTTCACTTAAATTTTTAGAGCCATGTAATTGCTCTGGCGCTTCACTTATATCTTTTTGATAACGGTGTGCTTTGATATTTTTGAAGAAATGCTCTCATTCTTCACTTAGATTTATTTGGGAGTTAGTAAAAAAATCAAGAAATTCTCTCTTGATTCACTTAGATTATTTTGAGAGAAAGAAATATTACGCTCATGTTCTTCACTTAAATTTGTTTGAGCTTATTAAAAGCAACATATGAAAATAGTACCAAAGTGATAGATATCCAAGGAGGATATAATAAAAACTTTCATGAAGATCATTGGACAAAATAAACTTGATTCTTAGTAATGGTTTTGAGATATGACGATATAATATGTGAGTCATGTTGATGAGTAATTGTGCTTTAGTAAGAATATTGATGTTAAGGTTTGTGATTCCCTATGCAAGCACGAAAGCCAATAGTTAAGCAATGAAATTTATATCCTACTTGTGGTGCATTACTCGGTGTTACTTACGCTTAATGCTTGGGAACAATATTTTTTCTTTCTTGGCTGGTGGCTTCTCAATCTTTTTGCTAGCCTTCATTTTGCACTAAATATGATCACTACTTGTGCATCCAAAACCCTTTAAGCGAGTTTTTCCATATGAGTCCACTATACCTACCTATATGTGGTATTTTCGTGCCGTTCTAAGCAAATTTGCATGTGCCATCTCTAATTT
This sequence comes from Triticum aestivum, assembly GCF_018294505.1. NCBI lineage: Eukaryota > Viridiplantae > Streptophyta > Magnoliopsida > Poales > Poaceae > Triticum > Triticum aestivum. The sequence goes on along the minus strand of NC_057813.1, from coordinate 526,405,873 downwards.
TCAAAATAAATTTCTCTTTTGTGTGCTCGTACCGCTCGCGAGGCGGTGAGGGGTGGCCAATATTTTTGCTAGATGTGTTATTCTCACGATGAGTGTTTATTCACTTGTCATTGCACAAGAGTACGGCAAAGTATTAGGGATGCCCAATCCTGAAAAATGAATTTATTTTTTGTTGTTAAATAATAAATTCCTTGGAAAGTGTTGGTATGGAGGGCACCCATGGATACGATTGGCCATGGAAAGTGAAAGTAATGGTGGAAAAAGGAATCAACTTTATTTTCTGTTTGGGAACCACCTATGATGTATCTAGCATGGAAAGTGTTGGGAGCTCTAAGTTGTTTTCGTTGGTGGGCAAAGTATGCCTCCCAAAATGTTTTTATCTTTCAACTTTTGCTTTGAGCTCTGGCACCTCTACAAATCCCTACTTCCCTCTGCAAAGGGGCTTCCTTTTACATTATGCAAATTTTATTTTGAATTTGAGTCTCCACCTTCTCTTATAAAGCACCAACTGACATGCACTATGATCGTATTTGAGCATTGGGTGTAGCTAATATTCAAGTGTGTTTCATGAATGGATCAATGGTTGAGCATAATGGGCTAGGGATAACTTGCTTTAGTGTTGATATTTTAAAAGACATGGTTGCTTGTTGGTATGCTTGAGTATTAAAGTCTTCATGTCAAAACTAGACTATTGCTTTGAACCATATAAAAGTCCAAATGTCCATGCTACAAAGAAAAGAAAATGTGATGAACATGTTAGGCAGCATTCCACATCAAAAATTCTGTTTTTATCATTTACCTACTTGAGGAGGAGAAGGAATTAAGCTTGGGGATGCTGATACGTCTCCAACATATCTATAATTTTTTTATTATTCCATGTTGTTATATTATCATTGTTGGATGTTTTACAATCATTTTATAGTAATTTTATATCATTTTTTGGTACTATCTATTGACATAGTGCCCAGTGCCAGTTGCTGTTTTTTTCTAGTTTTTTACAGCGCAGGAAATCAATACCAAACGGAGTCCAAACGCAGTGAAACTTTTTGTGGATTTTTTTGCACTAGAAGACATGTTGTGGGCCAAGAAATTACCTGAGGGAGCTTTGAGGGGAGCACAACCCACTAGGGTGCGCCTGGGGGGCCAGGTGCGCCCAGGTGGGTTGTTCCCACCTCGGTGGCCTCCCGCACCATCTCTTTGCTCTATAAATACCCCAATATTCCATAAACCCTAGGGGAGGCGACGAAAACCAATTCCAGCCGCCGCAAGTTCAAGAAACACAAGATCCAGACTAGACACCATCTCAGAGGGTTCATCATGTCCATTGGTGCCTCTTTGATGATACGTGGGTAGTTCTTTGTAGACATACGGGCCCGTAATTAGTAGCTTGATAGCTTCCTCTCTCTCTCTTGATTATCAATATAACGGTCTCTTGGAGATCCATATGATTTAAGTCTTTTTGCGCTGTGTTTGTTGTGACCCGATGAACTTTGACTTTATGATCAGATCTATGTTTTTATCCATGAAAGTTATTTGTGTCTTCCTTCATATCTTATATGCATGATTAATTATAGCCTCGTATTTCTTCTCCGATATTTGGGTTTTGTTTGGCCAACTTGATCTATTTATCTTGCAATGGGAAGAGGTGCCTTGTGATGGGTTCGATCTTACGGTGCTTGATCCCAGTGATAGAAGGGGAAACCACACGTATGTATCATTGCTATTAAGGATAACAAGATGGGGTCTATTTCTACATAAATAGATCATGTCTACATCATGGCATCATTCTTATTGCATTACTCCATTTTTCCATGAACTTAATACACTAGATGCATGCTAGATAGCGATCGATGTGTGGAGTAATAGTAGTACATGTAGGCAGGAGTCGGTCTACTAATCTTGGACGTAATGCCTATATAATGATCATTGCTTGGATATCATCATGATTATTTGAAGTTCTATTAATTGCCCAATAGTAATTATTTTCCCACCGTTTGCTATTTTTCTCGAGAGAAGCCACTAGTGAGACCTACGGCCCCGGGTCTCTTTTCTGATCTATTTTATTTTGCTTTCATTTTCAGATCTATTAAACCAAAAATACAAAAATACATTGCCACACTTTATTTATTTCGCGATCTATTTATCCTATCTATCATAACTTTATCACATCTTCTTGCCAATTCAAGGCATCATTACCCGAAAGGGATTGACAACCCCTTTAACACGTCGGGTTGCGAGTATTTGTTATTTGTGTGCAGGTGCTGTTTACGTTGTGTTGCTAGGTTCTCCTACTGGTTTGGTAACCTTGGTCTCATCATTGAGGGAAATACGTACCGTTGTTGTGCTGCATCATCCCTTCTTCTTTGGGTAAATACCGATGTAGTTCAAGTAGGCATCAGTCATCAGGTTACCCTCTCAGCTGATCATGAGAAGCTTTCCAATGATTTTCTTCAAAGGAAGCAAGATCTAGAGAAACTTAAAGCATCTCATGAAGATCTTCAAAAGGAAAACGATTCAATACTCGCTCAATAGATCACTTCTGTTCAGGAAGAGTTTGTGCCACCTTGCTTAAAATGTCTTGAGTATGATAATGCTATCTCTACTCCTGAATGTTCAAATGTTTTTGAAGTTGCAATATATTCAACTGTTGTTGTGGTGACTAACCCCTCATCTGAGGATACCACTACAATTGCTGATGAGAGTGCCAGGTTGAAGACATTGCTTGAAACAGGCATGTACAAAAGCCTCAAAGGGCACCAGACTCTATGTGATGTCCTTAAGAAGCAGATTCTGAACCGAAACCATAGAAAAGAGGGTGTTGGTTTCGAGAGGAACATGAATGTTGATGGGTCTTACTGGAAGCCTGAGCAGTATCCCAAGACCACATGGGTGGCTGCGAAAGGCCCTTCAGTAGATCCATCCACACTATCTGGTTTCACATGTGATAATCCTATCATCATTGATGAGTCCTTTGGCTCGAACTATAAATTGTTGGGAAACCTAGCATGCAATTTCAAAAAAATTCCTATGCTCACGCAAGATCTATCTAGGAGATGTATAGTAATGAGAGGGGGAGAGTGTGTCCACGTACCCTCGTAGTCCGAAAGCGGAAGCGTTTGCTTAACGCGGTTGATGTGGTCGAATGTCTTCTCATTCTGACCGATCGAGTACCGAATGTAAGGCACCTCCGTGTTCTCCACACGTTCAGCGTGATGACGTCCCTCGAACTCTTGATCCAGCAGAGGGTCAAAGGAGTAGATGAGTTTCATCAGCATGACGGTGTGGTGATGGTGATGGTGATATGATTCGCGCAGAGCTTCGCATAAGCATCGCGAGAATATGACTGGAGGCATAAATTGTAGAGGGGGGTGCCGCACACGGCTTGGAGCAATTGGTGTGTCTCATAGCCGCCCTCCCCCCGTATATAAAGGAGGGAGGGAGAGGAGGCCTGCCTAGGCGCGCCCCAAGTAGGGGGAGTCCCACTTGGACTCCTAGTGAGATTCGCCCCCCCTCCTTTTCCCGGTGGGGGAAAGGGGGAAGGAGTAGGAGAGGGATAAGGAAAGGGGGGTGTCGGGTGTCAAAACCGGCGGATCTCGGCTAGGGGGTCCCAAACTGTGCGTCTAGGCGGATGGTGACAGGAGACAAGGGACACGATGTTTTTACCCAGGTTCAGGCCCTCTCGATGGAGGTAAAACCCTACTCCTGCTTGATTAATATTGATGATATGGGTAGTACAAGAGTAGATCTACCACGAGATCGGAGTGGCTAAACCCTAGAAGCTAGCCTATGGTATGATTGTTGTTCGTCCTACGGACTAAAACTCTCCGGTTTATATAGACACCGGAGAGGGCTAGGGTTACACAGAGTCGGTTACAATGGGAGGAGATCTTCATATCGTATCGCCAAGCTTGCCTTCCACGCCAAGGAAAGTCCCATCCGGACACGGGACGGAGTCTTCAATCTTGTATCTTCATAGTCCGGGAGTCCGGCCGAAGGTCTTAGTCCGGCCATCCAGACAACCCTAATCCAGGACTCCCTCAGTACCCCCTGAACCAGGCTTCAATGACGACGAGTGCGGCATGCAAGTTGTCTTCGACATTGCAAGGCGGGTTCCTCCTCCGAATATTTCATAGAAGATGTTGAACACCAGTGTAGTGTCCGACTCTCCAAAATAAGTCCCACATTCCATCGTAGAGAGAATAATATTTGCATCAATCGGATCTGCTGACGTATTCCGCGGCGTGACATCATGCCACGGCCAGGCCTTTATTCATTTTATTGTTCCACCTCAGCGCGTTTAGTGAGGCGGTTTCCTTGGCACATCTTGTCAAAGCAGAGATCGTGTCCCCTTATTCCGGGATTCTCATCAATACGGGTGTGGGTAACCCAACCGCGCCATTAACCGTGGCGCTTGGGAGATAAGCGAGTTTTATTAGGCCGGTGGGGGGCTCATAGTTTTGGCCGCCTATATAAGGGGATAAGAATCCACCTTTTCCATTCACGCCCTCTTCCTCCTCTGCTTATCCGTCCCTGCACGCTCGAGCTCCAGCGCCCAAGCCCGCACTTCCCACCTCAACCTTCTCCAACCATGTCGGGAGCGGGAGGTAGATGGATGGCCTCCTCCGTCATGGAGGGACAAATCAAAAACCTGAGGAAGGCCGGATACTTGTCTAACGACATCGCGCACCGGCTCCCAGATGTGGGGCAACTCATCCCCACCCCCAGGCCCCATGAGAGGGTTGTTTTTCTTCCCCATTTCCTCCGCGGACTGGGTTTTCCTCTTCACCCGTTCGTCCGGGGGCTCATGTTCTCCTACGGCCTGGACTTCCACGATCTAGCCCCGAACTTCATCCTCAATATCTCAGCGTTTATCGTCGTGTGCGAGGCCTTCTTCCGCATCCAGCCCCACTTTGGCCTATGGCTGAAGATCTTCAGCGTCAAGCCGAAGGTCGTGCAAGGCCGACAGGCGGAATGCGGAGGCGCCATGGTGGGCAAGATAGCCAACATCACCTGGCTCGAGGGTGCCTTCATGGAAACCATCAAAGGGTGGAAATCGGGGTGGTTTTATATCACCGAGACACGCAACCCTAAATGGGCAGCGGCCCCCGAATTCGATCCGGCATCCCCACCCGGCTCACATCTTGGAAAGAGACGGCCTGTCGTGGGGCAATCCGGAAGAGGTGACCGGACTCCAAACCTGCATCCGAGACCTGGTGACCAAGAAGGTCAAGCTTGTCAACATGGTCCAGGTCATGCTCTTCTGCTGGATCCTCCCGTGTCAACGATGGGACTTCAATTTGTGGGAGTTCGACCCGGCCCGGCACCAGACTCTGTCCCGGCTCTTCGAAACGAAGCACGATGATGCCTGGAAGGTGCTTTTCAAGAGTTCCGAGGTCTCCCCTCCCATCACCGAGGATCGCGGATTCTGCGCCAAACGTCAAGCCTCCGAAGTAAGCATACATTTTGTGACTTTACGTGGGATCTAAACTTCCGTTCCTTTGACAGGACTGGAAGAGGACATCCGGACAGTTTGACTTTCCGGCCCCTTTGCCCGAAGGCCCAGTAGACGCACACTTAGTGAAGCTACTGGTTCCGGCACCTCACGTGGTGCCGGAGAAGAAGGCCAAGGAGAAGGCCACGGGGACCCGAAAGAGTTCCCGGCGCCCGGTGTCGTCGGATTTGCCTGACGGCCCCAATGCACCTTGCGCCTCCGAAGACGAGGACGAGGAGAAGAAGAAGATGCCTCTCCCCCTCCAATGGGGGGAGGAAAGAAGAGAAAGGCCGCCCCAACTGGGGAAGCCGGAGGGTCCAAGAAGGGGAAGACCCTTCTGCCGGACTACGCCCCCGACGCTGAAGACGGCGAGGAGGACTGGCCATCTAGGGTCAAGCCCGTGGCAAAATCGTAAGTGTCCGGCTACCCGAATGACTTATTGCACTCCTTTATTATTCGATAACTTTTAACAACGAAGCTAATAACGCAGTCCGCCCAGATCTCAGCTTGGCGATTCGTCGAGCGGATCTCTGAATTCGTCGAACGTGAATAACGCTTCACTTCCGACGGCCTCCTCCCCTCTCCCTACGGACGACGCTGAGGTGGAGTCCCGTAGGGGACAAAACCAGGAGGAGGTGGTCCTGGAAGCGGCTAAAGGCGACCTTCCGGACTCCAAGCCCAAAGGGGGTAAAGCCCCGGAGGGATCTAAGTCCGGCCCTGGGCCGGACACTGCTCCGGAACCATCAGTGGTTCCAGAGTCCGACAGGCGGCGCCTTCATAAGAAGGGCAAGCCCGTGACGCCGACGACTTCCGTCCACCCGGAGGCGTCGGACAATTTGCTGGAGGCGCTTAACGGCGCCTCCATCGACAAAGAACACCGCACTGTTATGAGTGTGGTGATTCAGAAGGTTCAGTCCGCCAAGAGCGGGCTGACGGAAGCCTGCACAAGCCTATTAATGGGCTTTGAGGTATGGTTCAAAAACATATATGAAAATTATTATCGCATAGACAGTAGCCCCTGATGCTCAGTTTGGTGTTCGGAAAGAAAAGCCGAATTGAGGATCTAAAAATATATACACAGGAGTCTAATAGAAATATGTCAATATGGGAATGCAGGCTACGCTGCTGACCTCTGCCGCACTGACTGCGGAGGTCAATGCCTTGAAGGAAAGTCTCAAGCGGTCCGAGAGCGAGATCGGCCGTGCCAAGAAGCAGCTCGAGGATAAAGAGGGTACATAGTACCTCCTGTAAATGTATATAGAAATACTTGGTTGCAAAATAATAAAAGGACCAACGTTAATGTTGCAGGAGCCACGACCGAGGTGGCGACCCTGAAAGAGGCGGTCTCGAAGGCCGAAAAGAGTGCGGCCTTGGAGCGCACCGAGCGAGAGAAGCAGGAGGCGCGGGTGGCGGAGGTGCAGCAAGAGCTCCAGGCTCTCGTGGAAAAACACAAGAGTTTGGAGCGTGACTCGAAGACTCGAGAGTCCAAGCATGCCTTGGCTCTTGAGAGTGCCAAGACCGCTAAGGCCGAAGCCCAGAAGGCCCTTCAGGAGATCGAGGCGATCAAGAATATAGCGGCGGGTAAGGCATTCTTTATGCAAAGAAAAAATATAAAATTTAATTATCTTCTACTTACCCGAATCCGGAGCTCTCCAGGAGCGTTCGCTGATCTGCCCCGTAGTGTGTCTGATGCTGCCGCGTACTTCTGAGTCGAAGAGGGGAGCTCGACAGAAAAGGTGTTCTGGTCTCAGTATGCTGAGGCCGAACAGCCGGTGCCCCTGAGCGACCAGCTGAAGCAGCTGGTCGAGCTCCACAAGGTGACTGAACAGGCCATGAAGGGCCTCATAGCTCGGTTGTGGCCTGAAGAAGTCATGCCTGGGAGCTACTTCGGTCTGGTGCGGTGGCTGGTGGACGCGTGTCCGTGGATTGAGGTCGTCAAGCGCTCCATTTTTATTGAAGGTGCCCGTCGGGCCCTTGCCCGTGCTAAGGTGCACTGGGGCAAGCTAGACGCGGAGAAGCTGTTGACGGATGCGCCGCCACCGGGCAAGGAGTATCGTACGCCCGAGATGTATTATAATGGTGTTATGAAGGGTGCCCGCCGCATAGCGGATGAGTGCTCCAAAGATGTAATTTTTGAGTAAACTCGCATTTGTTATCCTGTACGCTGAAGCTTTGTTAAAATATTACCTTCTGTGCGGCCGTTTATCAAATCTGAGAGATGCAAGTCGTCGGCTTCAACTCCCATGCCACGAGTGCTGGGGTGTTCGGGATAAACCTGAGCGCTCTTGTTCCCATTCTTGGGTCCATCTAGGGAGGCGTTCAACACAACGAACCAGGCCGTCAGACTTATAATGCTTTATCACTCTCACTTAGCCATAGAATTCTATAATTTTAAATTTCCGTGAAGCCCCTAGTATTCGGAAGACCGAGTTCGGGGCGCTATCCATGCCTAGGCCGGATAAGTTCGATTCCTCACTCGAAGCGGCATAAGTCTTTAAGGACTCAAAAAAACCTCGCGAACAGCGACCGGTCTCTCGCGCTATCATGACAGTCAGTTTTAGCTTTCTCTACTGAGGTGTTAACCCAGCTCAACTGGGGCACAATCGCAGTAGTTCTCCCAGCGCTACCTTAGCCAACAATGCGGAACGTAAGGTACCAAAACATGGGAGCCAGGCAAACCCAACTGTTGACCAAAGACATGATTTGGAGCCGATGCATATAGTGCTATAAGTTCGGGATGCCGCACTCGTTAGAGTGTTCGGTCTTCTCACACCATGTTATGGGGTGTTGTAAGCCCCTGGTGTATTATCGGTACCAAAGTGTACGGTTGTAGAACGTCATGACTGAACATATTTGTATATAAAAATAGATAAGTACAATAATAGGTAAGAGCTATATATTGTTTATTAAAAAAGGGATGCTGCAAAAGCAGAACGATACAAAAAGTGCGGTAAGCAAGAGATGGGAGCATTTGACATATTCCCCTCCAGGGGCAAGCTGCAGGATTGTAAGAGAAACAGGTATTAAACTCGTTATAGAGACCACCTGGACTTTTGACGTGGCTTGCTTCCTCCCTGGCTATTGCATCGTGGGTTCGGCGAGAGTATTGCCAGACAGGCCTTCCGAATAGTTGGGTCCTGAAAGTGTGTGAAAAGGAAAACGGCAAAATAGGGAGCCCCTTAGTGCGGTTGAGCCGCATTCTGGGCGTGCCGTTGTTGTGCCCCTCCCCTTATGCCCATGGTATCTCTAAGGCGTAATTGTGTACGCGTGGTACCAGTATCGCCGTTTGACGGGGGCTGGGGTTGGGGCCGCACTGCTATGCTTGCTCGGAACGTGCCAGCCGGATTTGTTGTAGGTTACTTCGGGCTCGCATGACGTTGTCCGGACATTTGGCACCTGGATGGGAGAACTGCCTTGAGAGGCTACTCTGTACTTCCGCCGCTAGGGCCGCTGTGTGCTCCTCCGTTCAGAGAGAGCGTTCAGTGTTTCCGTTTACCGTGATGACTCCGCGAGGTCCTGGCATCTTGAGCTTGATATATGCATAGTGCGGCACCGCATTGAATTTTGCAAATGCGGTTCGTCCGAGCAGGGCGTGATAGCCGCTGCGGAATGGGACTATGTCAAAGATTAACTCCTCGCTCTGGAAGTTATTCGGGGATCCGAAGACCACCTCGAGTGTGACCGAGCCTGTACAGCTGGCTTCTACCCCTGGTATGACACCTTTGAAGGTTGTCTTTGTGGGTTTAATCCTTGAAGGATCGATGCCCATTTTTCGCACTGTGTCCTGGTAAAGCAGGTTCAGGCTACTGCCGCCGTCCATTAGGACTCTGGTAAGGTGAAATCCGTCGATAATTGGGTCTAGGACCAGTGCGGCGAATCCGCCGTGACGGATGCTGGTGGGATGGGTTGAACTTTGGGGCGACTGGCTCCAGCGCATAGACGTCCTTGAGAGCATGCTTCTGCTCCCTTTTGGGGATGTGGGTTGCGTATATCATATTCACCGTCCAAACTTGCGGGGGAAATCCCTTCTGTCCTTTGTTGTTCGGCGGCCGGGGCCCCTCCTCGTCATCGCTATGTAGCCCCTTGTCTCTGGTCTCGGCACTTAACTTGCCTGCCTGCTTGAACACCCAACAATACTTGTTGGTGTGATTGGCTGGCTGTTCAGGTGTGCCGTGTATCTGGCACGAGCGATCAAGTATCCGGTCTAAGCTGGATGGGCCCTAAGGGTTTGTTTTGAATGGCTTCTTCCGCTGACCCGGTTTAGAGCCTCTGAATCCGGCATTGACTGCCGTATCTTCAGTATTGTCACCGTTAATGTGGCGCTCATGCTTGTTGCGACGTGACCTGCCGTTGTTATCCTTGGTATCCGCATTTCCGGGGCTCTTGGTTATGTTATTGCTACGAGCTAGCCAGCTGTCTTCTCCCGCGCAGAAGCGGGTCATGAGTGTCGTGAGAGCTGCCATAGACTTCAGCTTTTCCTGTCCTAGGTGCCGGGCAAGCCATTCGTCTCGGATGTTGTGCCTGAAGGCTGCAAGGGCCTCGGCATCCGGACAATTGACTATTTGGTTTTTCTTGGTTAGGAACCGTGTCCAGAATTGTCTGGCCGATTCCTCTGGCTGCTGGATTATGTGGCTTAGGTCATCAGCGTCTGGTGGTCGCACATACGTGCCCTGGAAGTTATCAAGGAATGCGGATTCCAGGTCCTCCCAACAACTAATTGACTCTGCTGGCAGGCTGTTAAGCCAATGTCGAGCTGGTCCTTTAAGCTTAAGCGGGAGGTATTTGATGGCGTGTGGATATGAAGGAGATAATCCTCGATCCATACCGCAGGATCTGTTGTGCCATCGTATGATTTGATGTTTACGGGTTTGAAGCCCTCGGGGATTTGATGATCCATTACTTCGTCAGTGAAGCATAGTGAGTGTGCGGCGCCCCTGTACTGGGCTATATCACGACGCAGCTCGGACGAGCTTGGTCTGTTGTATTTGGTCGGGCCATACTTATTATGTCCGGCGTGACGGCTAGCGTCATGTGAAGCGGGGCGCCCATGTGATCCGTAGATCGATCTTGTTTGCCTTGCCTTATTCTCCAAGATGTCTCGCAGGTCTGTTGCCTCTCCCTGTACTCTGCTATGTTTTGAGCGGTGTTGGGGTGCGGCTTGGGTTGAGGGCCTGAAGGCCTCTCTGTCGCGGCCACGGGGTGGCCGATCGGGCGCATCGTACGCTGGCGATGTAGGTTTAGTTGCTTCCTCCTGAAGTTGGGGTAGCAGCCTGCGCTTTGGGTAGCTCTTGGATGGGCGTTCTAGTTTATACTCTTAGGCCGCCAGGACTTCGGTCCATCTGCCGGCTAGCAAGTCTTGGTCAGCTGTAAGCTGCTGCTGTTTCTTCTTGAGGCTGCTTGCCGTGGCTATGAGCCTGCGTTTGAAATGCTCTTGTTTGGCGGTATCCTCTGGCACGACGAACTCGTCATCGTCGAGGCTTGCCTCGTCTTCGGAGGTAGGCATGTAATTGCCGTCCTCATCCTCTTTGTCGGCCGCTCTCTCATGAGGGCTGGCTCCTTCATCCTCTTGCACTGAATCCTGCTAGAGGGGGTTGTCTTCGGCACTGTCCGGCATATTGTTATCTCCGGTGCCGGAATCGCTGTTTTTGCTTTGACGGGACTTAGAGCGGCGCCGCTAACGTTGGGGCTTGGGTTGCTTCTTGGAGGGGTCATCCTCCGTTTTCTCCTCGCCATCCCCCGCTTTAGGGGTGTCCACCATGTATATGTCATATGATGAGGTGGCTTTCCAGTTCCCTATAGGTGCTAGTTCTTGATCGTCTCCTCCATCGGCGTTCATGCCGTCGATGTCTTCGGAGTCAAAGACGAGCATGTCGGTTAAATCGTCGACAGTGGCTACGAAGTGGGTGGTGGGTGGGCTACGAATTTCTTCGTCGTCCGTATCCCAACCGAGTTGGCCGTAGTCCGGCCAGGGCTCTCCTGACAAAGAGAGAGACTTTAACGAATTCAGGATATTGCCGAAAGGCGAGTGCTGAAAAACATCCGCGGTGGTGAACTCCATGACCGGAGCCTAGTCGGGCTTAATCGGAAGAGGTGCGGGATTTACGGAGTCCGGATCGGAGTCCGGCACCTTGGAGTCACGGGCCTTGCGGGGGACTAAGCTGGTATCCGACTCTATCGCCGTATAGGTTGCAGCTTCCGGGGCGGCATGCAACCGTCCATCGCCGACTGGCGCAGCGGGCTCCGAGCTAATGGTCGGAGCGGACACCTGACCGGCGCTTTGGGTGTTGTCCGATGACAGAGCTAGATCATGCCCATCGTGACAGCACGGCGCGCTCTGTCGTGGCTCGAATCCGTCGAAGATCAAGTCCCCGCGGATGTCGGCCGTGTAGTTTTAGCTTCCAAACCTAACCTGATGGACAGGGGCGTAGCTTTCGATCTGCTCCAGATGGCCGAATGAGTCGGCCCGCAGTGCGAAGCCGCCGAATACGAAGATCTGTCCGGGGAGAAAAGTCTCATCCCAGACTGCATCGTGATTGTCGAGTGAAGAAGCCATCGGGCTTAAAGGCGACGACACAGAGGAACTCTCAATGAAAGCACCAATGTCGGTGTCAAAACCGGCGGATCTCGGGTAGGGGTTCCCGAACTGTGCGTCTAGGCGGATGGTAACAGGAGACAAGGGACACGTTGTTTTTACCCAGGTTCGGGCCCTCTCAATGGAGGTAAAACCCTACCCCTGCTTGATTAATATTGACGATATGGGTAGTACAAGAGTAGATCTACCACGAGATCGGAGTGGCTAAACCCTAGAAGCTAGCCTATGGTATGATTGTTGTTCGTCCTATGGACTAAAACTCTCCGGTTTATATAGACACCGGAGAGGGCTAGGGTTACACAGAGTCAGTTACAATGGGAGGAGATCTTCATATCGTATCGCCAAGCTTGCCTTCCACACCAAGGAAAGTCCCATCCGGACACGGGACGGAGTCTTCAATCTTGTATCTTCATAGTCCGGGAGTCCGGCCAAAGGTCTTAGTCCGGCCATCCGGACACCCCCTAATCCAGGACTCCCTCAGGGGGCGCCGCCCCCTTCCCCTAGTCCAATTCGGCCTCCTTCTTATGGGTTGCGCGCCAGCCTCTTGTGTGCTGGTTAGCCTCCCTTCTATGGAATATATGGCCCATATCTTTCCTCGGGGGGTTCCGGTAACCCCTCTGGTACTCGGGTATGTACCCAATACACTCCGGAACCCTTCCAGTGTGTGAATACTGCCTTCCAATATATCAATCTTTACCTCTCGAACATTTCGAGACTCCTCGTCATGTCCGTGATCTCATCCTGAAATCTGAACATCCTTCGGTCACCAAAACACATAACTCATATAATACATATCGTCATCGAACATTAAGTGTGTGGACCCTACTGGTTCAAGAACTATGTAGACATGACTGAGACACCTCTCTGGTTAATAACCAATAACGGAACCTGGATGCTCATATTGGTTCCCACATATTCTACGAAGATCTTTATCTGTCGAACCGCAATGTCAACATACATTATCCCCTTTGTCATCGGTATGTTACTTTCCCGAGATTCGATCGTCGGTATCTTCATACATAGTTCAATCTCGTCACTGGCAAGTGTCTTTACTCGTTCCGTAATGCATCATCCCGCAACTAACTCATTAGTCACATGGCTTGCAAGGCTTCATATGATGTGCATTACCGAGAGGGCCCAGAGATACCTCTCTGATATTCGGAGTGACAAATCCTAATCTCGATCTATGCCAACCCAACAAACACCTTCGGAAATACCTGTAGAGCATATTTATAATCACCCAGTTATGTTGTGACATTTGATAGCACAAAAGGCATTCCTCCGATGTCCGGGAGTTGGATAATCGCATAGTTGGAGGAATATGTATTTGACACGAAGAAAGCATTAGCAATAAAACTAGGCGATCATTATGCTAAGCTAACGGATGGGTCTTGTCCATCACATCATTCCACTAATGATGTGATCCCCTTCATCAAATGACAACACATGTCCATGACTAGGAAACTTAACCATCTTTGATCAACGAACTAGTCAAGTAGAGGCATACTAGGGACATGATGTTTTGTCTATGTGTTCACACATGTATCAAGTTTCCGGTTAATACAATTCTAGCTTGAATAATAAAAATTTATCACGAATAAGGAAATATAAAATAACAACTTTATTATTGCCTCTAGGGAATATTTCCTTCATAAATTGTTCAAAAACCAGAACGATGAAGTGTTTCCCAGGTTTATTGGAACTAACTACAAGAATGGGTCTCCTATGAAGAAGATCTGGGTTCCTTAAAGTTGCCTTGAGAAGCTTCCTGTGAATGTCATCATGACACCACTAGGGAAGGAGACAAACCCCAGACCAAAGGTTTCAAATGGCCCAGAGGCTTCATACAGACCAATGACCTCACATGGTCACCCTAATGCCAATGTTTTGCAGGGAAATTGTTATCAGACTCATGAATATGAGCATGTCTCTTTGAACCGCTATGTTCACAAATCGAAGAACTTTTCTGCTTATTCATTTGAGTACTCTTCTCCTCCAACAAAACTATATGCTAGGGCTTCAATGCCAAAATTCTCTTTCACTTAGACTCATTGCTTCTAAGCCACCCCTTAAGATGTGGGTAGTTAAGAAGAATTAACTTCTCATGCAGGGTCGGGTCTCCAGCCGAAAATCATTGACTTTTGAAGATGATGATGGGGGCCTAAAAATCTTGTCGGGCGCAAGATAAAATGTGAAAATGATCTTACCATTTATTTCACCCATGGTTTTCTTGATGATTGTCCTACCATATCCTCAACTATGCTTACCTATGATGAACAATTCTATCAGTACATGTTTGTTCTTCACAATACTCTTGGTGAAGCCTATCCTACTAACTGCACTGTAGGGTACAACTCGGAAAGCTACTGAAGGGATCATGGATAGTGGATGCACTAACCACATGACTAGTGATCAAAGTCTTCTCCTGGATTCTACTCTTTGACCATCTATAAAAATCCATATCACATTTACTGACACTGGTAAAAGCAAGGTATTGGCTTTAGGTAGGGTTGCTATCTCAAAGGATCAACACATGGACAAAGTGATGCTTGTTGAATCCCTCGGATACAACCTCATGTCTGTCTCAATGCTTTGTGATCTTCACATGATTGTGATGTTTGGAAAATATCGATGTCTTGGGCTAATGGCTACTGACAAATATAAAGTCTTCGAAGGTTATCGAAGAGGTGATCTGTATATAGTAGATTTGTCCACAGGACCACATCTTGATGTATGTCTTCTAGCAAAAGCTTGAGAGTGATGGCTGCTACTTCTTGAGCTTGTGTTGGTTTTTCCCTTGAAGAGGAAAGGGTGATGTAGCAAAGTAGAGAGAAGTATTTACCTCAGTTAGAGAACCAAGGTATCAATCCACTAGGAGACAACGCACAAATCACCAAGACCTGCACAAACAATCAAACAACTTGCACCCAACACAATAAAGGGGTTGTCAATCCCTTCACGGTTACTTGCAAAAGTGAGATATGATAGAGATAGATATAACTAAACAAAAGGTAAAGTAAATATTTTTGGTATTTTTGGTTTATAGATCGGAAAGTAAAAGATTGCAAAATAGTAGATCGGGAACTTATATGATGGAAAGTAGACCCAAGGGCCATATGTTTCACTAGTGGCTTCTCTCAAGATAGCAAATAATATGGTGGGTGAACAAATTACTATCGAGCAATTGATAGAAAAGTGCAAAGTTATGACGATATCTAAGGCAATAATTATGAACTATAGGCATCACGTCCATGTCAAGTAGACCGATTCCTGCCTGCATCTACTACTATTACTCCACACATAGACCGACTCCTGCCTGCAGCTAGAGTATTAAGTTCATGAAGAACAGAGTAACACATTAAGTAAGATGACATGATGTAGAGCAATAAACTCAAGCAATATAATGTAAACCCCATCTTTTTATCTTTGATGGCAACAATACAATACGTGCCTTGCTGCCCTTACTGTCACTGGAAAAGGACATGGTAAGATCGAACCCAAAGCTAAGCACTTCTCCCATTGCAAGAAAAACCAATCTGGTTGGTCGAACTAAACTGATAGTTCAAAGAGAACTACAAAGATATCAAATCATGCATATAAGAATTCAAAGAAGATTCAAATAATATTCATAGATAAACAGATCATAAATCCATAATTCATCGGATCTCGACAAACACACCACAAAAGAACCTTACATCGGATAGATCACCAAGAACATCGAGGAGAACATGGTATTGAGAATCAAAGAGAGAGAAGAAGCCATCTAGCTACTAGCTATGGACCCGTAGGTCTATGGTAAACTACTCGCGCTTCATCAGAAGGGCGATAGAGTTGATATAGAAGCCCTCCATGATCGAATCCCCCTTCGGCAGGATGCCAGAAAAGGCCCGTAGATGGGATCTCACGGGAACAGAAGGTTGCGGCGATGGAAAAGTGTCTTATTGGATGCCTCTGGTGGTTTGGGAATATATGTGAATATATAGGAGGGAGATCTAGGTCAGGGGGTCACTGAGGGGCCCACAAGGTAGGGGGCACGCCCTACCCCCCCTGGGCGCACCCTCCCCCTTGTCGCCGCCTCGTGGCTATTCTAACTTGTACTCCAAGTCTCCTGGGTGTATTCTAGTCCAAGAAAAATCATCGCGAAGGTTTTATTCCGTTTCGACTCCGTTTGGTATTCCTTCTCTGCGAAGCTCAAAAACAAGGAAAAAACAAAAGCTGGCACTGGGCTCTAGGTTAATAGGTTAGTCCCAAAAATAAGATAAAATAGCATATTAATGCATATAAAACATCCAAAACAGATAATATAATAGCATGGAACAATCAAAAATAATAGATACGTTGGAGACGTATCACTGGCTTTGGCATTGAAGGCTGGGACATGCAGGCATGAGGAACTTGCACATCCTCATGAAGAAGAAGCATATCATTGGCATCGAGGGCATCAAGTTCAAGAAGGACCATCTATGTGGCGCTTGAAGCTGGGAAGATGACTAGGGAAAAACATCCCTCGAAGACAATCATGACGACCACTCGTCCCTTTGAGCTGCTACACATGGACTTATTTGGCCCTACTCACTACTCTACGCAAACTACTACTACACATCTCTATGGTTTTCGTGATTGTTGATGATTACTCTACATACCTGGGTGCACATAATTCTCTATAAGACTGAAGTGCAGGATGTCTTCAGACGATTCACAAATCGTGCCATGACCAACTATGTCATCAAGGTCAAGCACGTCAGGAGTGACAATGGCACTGAATTCAAGAACACCGAACTCGACACTTATCTTAATACTCTCAGCATCACACATGAGCTATCTGCTCCATATACCCCTCAGCAGAATGGCGTCATGGAGCACAAAAATAGGACTCTTATTGAGATGTCTCGTACTATGCTAGATGAGTACAAGACTCCACGAAAGTTCTGGCCTAAAGCTATTGATACTGAATGCCACATCATCAATAGAGTATATCTTCACAAATTCTTCAAGAAGACATCTTATGAACTACTCACTGGTAAGAAATCAAACATCAGTTATTTCAAAGTCTTCGGTGCTAGGTGTTGGATCAAGGATCCACATCACACTTGCAAATTTGCACCGAAAGCACATGAAGGTTTTATGCTTGGTTACAGAAATGATTCTCACACCTATAGAGTATTGAACCTCTTTCACTATAAAGTGGTTGAAATTGTAGATGTGTGGTCCGATGAGTTTAACGACTCGCAAAGAGAGCACCTGCCAAATGTGCTAGATGAAGCTTCTCCTAATGAATCTATCAAGCTAATGGGTACTGGAGAAATCATGCCCACTGAGGAACACGTAGAAGAGGAAGTTGTCATTCCTGCTCCTACTCAGTGTGAAGACAATATTGAGCCTGAAGACAATGCTAAAGATGAAGATATTGATCCGCAACAACAAAGTCTTTGCCTTGTTCATCCTCATGTTGCTAATGAAGTTCAAATTGAGAAGATAATTGATAGCATCAATGCACCTGGTCGGCTCACTCGATCAAGAGCAACGCAACTAGCCAACTTCTGTGGGCACTTCACATTTGTCTCCATATCTGAACCCAAGAAAGTTGATGAGGCCTTCATGGAACCAGAATGGATTCAAGCTATGCAAGAAGAGCTTCAAAAATTTGAGCTCAATAATGTCTCGCTTTGGGCACGCCCGCACCATGCTGCTGCTCTGCCGTGGCCGCCTACCGCCCATGCACCCAAGTGCTCCTGCACTCGCCATTGCCGCGCCCGCTGACAGCTCGAGCGTCGCCACCGCTCCACTCAACGTTGGTGCCACTGCAGGACGCCTCGCACCGGCCGCCACATCCATCTAAAGCGCCTCATTACATGCTCTCCAACGCATCTGCCCGCGCCCCGAATGGCTGTCGGAATCGGTTGGCCGGAGTTCTCCCTGTTGGGAACGTTGCATGGAAAACAAAAAAATTTATACGCACACGCAATGAACTATCCATGGAGATGCATAGCAACGAGGGGAAACAATGTGTCTGTGTATCCTCATAGACCATAAGCGGAAGCGTTAGGCAACGCGGTTGATGTAGTCGAACTTCTTCGCGATCAAACCGATCAAGTACCGACCGTACGACACCTCCGCGTTCAGCACACGTTTCAGCTCGGTGACGTCCTCGCCTTCTTGATCCAGCAAGACAGGCGAAAAAGTAGATGAGTTCCAGTAGCACGTCAGCATGGTGACGGTGATGGTGAAATGACATCCGCATGGATTCGTCTAAGCACTACGAAAATATGACCGAGGGAGTAAACGCTGGACGGGGGTGCCGCACACGGCTCAGACAATGTTGTGTACTTGTGTGGCGCCCCATCCCCACATATATATATATATATATATATATATAGGTGGGAGGGGAGCGGGAGGCAGCCATGGCAGCCAGGGTGCGCCCCAAGGGGCCGGACGCCGGCTCTAGGGCTCCTGCCCTCCTATTCCCCCCTTTCCTTGTATGAACAAGGGGGGAGGAAGTGGGAGTCCTACTCCACAATTTCCTTTCCCTCCCCTCTTTCCTTCTCCTCCTCATAGGGACGTCCTCTATAGGGGCGCACCAGGCCCTTTTGGGCCTGTGTGTTCCCTCACATGGCCCATAAGGCCCATATCTTTCCCGGGGATGCCCGAAACTCCTTTCGGTGACCCGATAATCACCCGGTAGCCTCTGAAACACTTCCGGTGTCCAAATACCATCGTCCTATATATCAATCTTTACCTCTCGACCATTTGGAGACTCCTCTTCATGTATGTGATCTCATCCGGGACTCCAAACAACATTCAGTCACCAAATCATATAACTCATATAACATTATATCATCAACGAACGTTAAGCGTGCGGACCCTACGGGTTCGAGAACTATGTAGACATGATCGAGACACCTCTCCGGTTAATAACCAATAGCAGAACCTGGATGCCCATATTGGCTCCCACATATTCTACGAAGATCTTTATCAGTCGAACTGTTATGAAAACATATGTCATTCCCTTTGTCCATCGGTATGTTACTTGCCCGAGATTCGATCGTCGGTATCTCTATACCTAGTTCAATCTCGTTACCGGCAAGTCTCTTTACTCATTTCGTAATACATCACCTCATAACTAACTCCTTAGTTATTTTCTTGCAAGCTTATGGTGTGTATTACCAAGAGGGCCCAGAGATACCTCTCTGATACTCGGAGTGACAAATCCTAACCTCGATCTATGCCAACTCAACAAACACCTTCAAAGATACCTATAGAGCATCTTTATGATCACCCAGTTACGTTGTGATGTTTGATAGCACACAAGCTATTCCTCCGGTATCCAGGAGTTTCATAATCTCATAGTAGAAGGAATATGTATTTGACATGAAGAAAGCAATACCAATAAACTGAACGATCAATATGCTAAGCTAACATATGGGTCTTGTCCATCACATCATTCTCCTAGTGATGTGATCCCGTTATCAAATGACAACACATGTCCATCTTAGCCATCTTTGATCAACGAGCTAGTTTAGTAGAGGCTTAGTAGGGACATGGTATTTGTTTATGTATTCACACATGTATTTAAGTTTTTGATCAATACAATTCTAGCATGAATAATAAACCTTTATCATGAATAAGGAAATATAAAATAACAACTTTATTATTGCATCTAGGGCATATTTCCTTTAGTCTCCCGCTTGCACTAGAGTCAATAATCTAGTTCGCATCACCATGTGATTAACACCCATAGTTCACATCGCCATGTGACTAACACCCAAAGAGTTTACTAGAGTCAATAATCTAGTTCACGTCGCCATGTGATTAATACCCAAAAAGTACTAAGGTGTGACCACATTTTTCTTGTGAGAGAAGTTTAGTCAACGGGTCTGCCACATTTAGATATCTATGTATTTTGCAATTTTTTGTGTCTATAATGCTCTGCATGGTGGTACTCTAGCTAATTGCTCGCACTTTCAGTACGTATCCGGATTGAGATTCAGAGTCATCTGAATCGGTGTTAAATCTTGCATCAACGTAACCTTTACGACGAACTCTTTATCACCTCCATAACCAAGAAATATTTCCTTAGTCTTCTTAGGTAACTAAGGATAATTTTGACCGTTGTCTAGTGATCTACTCCTGGATCACTATTGTACACCCTTGTCAAACTCATGGCAAGGTACACAATAGGTCTGGTACACAGCATGGCATACTTTATAGAACCTATGGCTGAGGCATAGGGAATGACTTTCATTCTCTATCTATCTTTTGTCGTGGTCGGGCTTTGAGTCTTACTCAACTTCACACCTTGGAACACAGGCAAGAACGCTTTCTTAGACTGATCCATTTTGAACTTCTTCAAAACTTTGCCAAGGTATGTGCTTTGTGAAAGTCCAATTAAGCGTCTCGATCTATCCCTATAGATCTTGATGCCCAATATGTAAGTAGCTTCACTGAAGTCTTTCATTGAATAATTCTTATTCAAGTATCCTTTTATGCTATCCAGAAATTCTATACCATTTCCAATCAACAATATGCCATCCACATATAATATCAGAAATGCTACAGAGCTCCCACTCACTTTCTTGTAAATATAGGCTTCACCATAAGTTTGTATAAAACCATATGCTTTGATCACCTCATCAAAGCATATATTCAAACTCTGAGACGCTTGCACCAGTCCATAGATGGATCGCTGGAGTTTGCACACTTTGTCAGCACGTTTAGGATCGACAAAACCTTCTGGTTGTATCATATATAAATCTTCTTTAAGAAATCCATTAAGGAATGCAGTTTTGACATCCATTTGCCAGATTTCATAATTATAAAATGTGGCAATTGCTAACATGATTCGTACAGACTTAAGCATCGCTACGGGTGACAAAGATTCATCGTAGTCAACTCCTTGAACTTGTCAAAAACCTTTTGTGACAAGTCGAGCTTTGTAGACAGTAACAGTACCATCAGCGTCAGTCTTCTTCTTGACGATCCATTTATTCTCAATGGCTTGCCGATCATCGGGCAAGTCCACCAATGTCCATACTTTGTTCTCATACATGGATCCTATCTCATATTTCATGGCCTCAAGCCATTTAACAGAATCTAGGCTCATCATAGCTTCTTCATAGTTCGTAGGTTTGCCTTGGTCTAGTAACATGACTTCTAGGATATGAGTATCGTACCACTCTGGTGCGGATCGTGCTCTGGTCGACCTACGAGGTTCAGTAGTAACTTCAGCTGAAGCTTCATGATCATTATCATTTGCTTCCTCTCTAGTTGGTGTAGGCATCACGGGAATGGTTTTCTGTGATGTGCTACTTTCCAATTCAAGAGAAGGTACAATTACCTCACCAAGTTCTGCTTTCCTCCCACTCACTTCTTTCGAGAGAAACTCCTTCTCTAGAAAGGACCCAAACTTAGCAACAAATATCTTGCCTTCGGATCTGTGGTAGAAGGTGTACCCAATAGTTTCTTTAGGGTATCCTATGAATACACGATTCTCTGATTTGGGTTTGAGCTTATCTGGCTAAAGCCTTGTGACATAAGCATCGCATCCCAAAACTTTAAGAAATGACAACTTAGGTTTCTTGAAAACCACAATTCATACGATGTTATCTCAACAGATTTAGACGATGCCCTATTTAACGTGGATGAAGCTGTCTCTAATGCATAACCCCAAAAGGATAGTGGTAAATCGGTAAGAGACATCATAGAATGCACCATATCTAATAAAGTATGATTACGACGTTCGGACACACCATTACGTTGTGGTGTTCCAGGTGGCATGAGTTGTGAAACTATTCCACATTTTTTTAAATGAAGGCCAAACTTGTAACTCAAATATTTGCTCCACGATCAGATCGTAGAAAATTTATTTTCTTGTTATGATGATTCTCCACTTTACTCTGAAATTCTTTGAACTTTTCTTCAGACTTGTGTTTCATCAAGTAGATATACCCATACCTACTCAAATCATCAGTGAAGGTGAGATAATAACGATACCCGATGCATGCTTCAACACTCATCGGACCGCATACATCGGTATGTATTATTTTCCAATAAGTCATTAGCTTGCTTCATTGTTCCGGAGAACGGAGTTTTAGTCATCTTGCCCATGAGGCATGGTTCGCAAGTATCAAATGATTCATAATCAAGTGATTCCAAAAGTCCATCAGTATGGAGTTTGTTCATGTGTTTTACACCAATATGACCTAAAGGGCAGTGCCACAAGTATGTTGCACTATCATTATTAACTTTGCATATTTTGACATCAATATTATGAATCTGTGTATCACTACGATTGAGATTCAATAAACCATTCACATTGGGTGTATGACCATATAAGGTTTTATTCATTTAAACAGAACAACAATTATTCTCTGACTTAAATGAATAAATGTATTGCAATAAACATGATCTAATCATATTCATGCTCAACGCAAACACCAAATAACATTTATTTAGGTTCAACACTAATCCCGAAGGTAGAGAGTGTGCGATGGTGATCGTATCAACCTTGGAATAACTTCCAACACACATCGTAACCTCGCCCTTAACTAGTCTTTGTTTATTCTGCAACTCATGTTTCGAGTTACTAATCTTAGCAACTGAGCCGGTATCAAATACCCAGGGTTACTACGAACGCTAGTAAAGTACACATCAATAACATGTATATCAAATATACCTTTGTTCACTTTGCCATCCTTCTTATCCGCCAAGTATTTGGGGTAGTTCCACTTCTAGTGACCATTCCCTTTGAAGTAGAAGCACTCAGTTTCAGGCTTAGGTCCAGCTTTGGGCTTCTTCACGGGAGTGGCAACTTGCTTGCATTCTTCTTGAAGTTCCCTTTCATTCCCTTTGCCCTTTTTCTTTAAACTAGTGGTCTTGTTAACCATCAACACTTGATGCTCTTTCTTGATTTCTACCTTCTCCGATTTCAGGATCGCGAAGATCTCGGGAATCATTTTGTCATCCCTTGCATATTATAGTTCATCATAAAGTTATAGTAGCTTGGTGATAGTGACTAGAGAATTCTGTCAATCACTATCTTATCTAGAAGATTAACTCCCACTTGATCCAAGCAATGTTTAGGATATCGCTTATCATTAGCATCTCTGTCAGCTGGGGATTAGAGATTAATCAAAAGTCGGCCGGTTAATCGATTTTATCGGTCGACTATTAATCAGCCATTTTTTGCAAATCCAAGGTTCTCAACGCTAAAATATGCTATATTCCACACCAAAACAATATTCGACAGAAGTGTTACCTTGATTCTTAGACTTTGAATCCTCATCTAATGACAGAAGAAATAAGACAACAATACATATTGCATAACAAGGTCCACAAAACACAAATAAACATAGTTTTTGCAAACATATTGCTATGAATAGGCCCGGTTTATTGGTAGATTCCCGATAAATTGCTTGTCAGAGTGATAAATCATCCCAAATGATAAATGGTGAAGATAATGCATAATCTTATCGGTCACCCCAAGAGTAGCAATAAATCGAATGATAAATCGTTGAATCGGATGATTTCTTTAATAGTGGATTCAAGCCATTGTAGTACCTAGACATTCTGAGTAGATGCTCACTAGCTGAGCTATTCTCCTCCATCTTGTAGGCAAAGTACTTATCAGAGGTCTCATACCTCTCGGCACGACCATGACTCTAAATAGAAGTTTCAACTCTTGGAACATCTCATATGCTTTGTGGCATTCAAAACATTTTTGAAGTCCCGGTTCTAAGCCTTAAAGCATGGCGCCCTGAACTATGAAGTAGTCATCATATCGAGCTTGCCAAATGTTCATAACGTCTACATCTGCTCCTGCAATAGATTGTCACCAAGCGGTGCATCAAGGACATAATTCTTCTGTGCAGCAATGAGGATAATCCTCAGATCATGAACCCAGTCCGCATCATTGCTACCGTCATCTTTCAACTTAGTTTTCTCAAGGAATATATCAAAAATAGGGGAGCTATATCGCGAGCTATTGATCTACAACATAGATATGCAAATACTATCAGGACTAAGTTCATGATAAATTAAGTTCAATTAATCAAATTACTAATGAACTCCCACTTAAATATACATCCCTCAAGTTATCTAAGTGATACATGATCCAAATCAACTAACCCATGTCAGATCATCACGTGAGATGGGGTAGTCATCAATGGTGAACATCTCTATGTTGATCATATCTACTATATGACTTATGTTCGACCTTTCGGTCTCTAGTGTTATGAGGCCATGTCTATACAAGCTAGGATCTTCAAGTTCAACCCAAGTATTCTGCATGTGCAAAATTGTCTTACAACCGTTGTATGTGAACATAGAGTCTATCACACCTAATCATCACATGGTCTATCGAAATGATGGACTTTCGCAATGGTGCATACTCGGGGAGAACACTTATATCTTGAAATTTAGTGAAGAGATCATCTTATAATGCTACCATCGTTCTAAGCAAAATAAGAGGCATATAGGTAAACATCACATGCAATCAAAATATGTGACATGATATGGCCATCATCATCTCTTGATTTTGATCTCCATCTCCGAAGCATCGTCATGATCTCCATCATCAACGGCTCGACACCTTGATCTTCATTGTTGCATCGTGGTCACCTCGCCAACTATTTCTTCTACAACTATTGCTAACGCATAGAGATAAAGTAAAGCAATTACATGGCATTTGCATTTCATACAATAAAGAGACAACCATAAGGCTCCTACCGGTTGCCGATAAATTACAAAACATGATCATCTCATAAAATAACATATATCACATCATGTCTTGATCATATCACATCACAACATACCCTGCAAAAACAAGTTAGATGTCCTCTACTTTGTTGTTGCAAGTTTTACGTGGCTGCTACGGGTTTCTAGCAAGAACCATTCTTACCTACGGCAAAAACCACAATAGTGATTATCAAGTTTGCTGTTTTAACCTTCTTCAAGGACTGGCCGGCGTCAAATTCAATTCAACTAAAGTAGGAGAAACAGACACCCACCAGCCACCTTTATGTAAAACTAGGTGCATATCAGTTGGTGGAACCGATCTCATGTGTGTGGACATGTAAGGTTGGTCCGGGCCGCTTCAACCCACAATGCCGCCGAATCAAAATAAGACGTTGGTGGTAAGCAGTATGAACATCACCGCCCACAACTTCTTTGTGTTCTGCTAGTGCATAGCATCTACGAATAGACCTGGCTCTTGATGCCACTGTTGGGAACGTTGCATGGAAAACAAAAAAAAATTCTACACACACGCAATGATCTATCCATGGAAATGCATAGCAATGAGGGGAAAGAGTGTGACTACGTACCCTCATAGACCGTGAGAGGAAGTGTTAGACAACGCGTTTCATGTAGTCGAACTTCTTCGTGGTCCAATCGATCAAGTACCAAACGTACGGCACCTCCGTGTTTAGCACATGTTCAGCTCGGTGATGTCCTAGATTTCTTGACCCAGTAAGATGGGCAAAGTAGTAGATGAGTTCCGTCAGCACGACGGCATGGTGACGGTGATGGTGAAGTGATCTCCGTAGGGCTTCGCCTAAGCACTACGAAAATATAACCGAGGGAGTAAACGGTGGACGGGGGCGCCCCACACGGCTCAGACAATGTTGTGTACTTGTGTGGCGCCCCCTCCCCACATATATATAGGTGCGAGGGGAAAGGGAGGTAGCCGGGGCAGCTAGAGCACGCCCCAAGGGGCTGACTGCCGGCCCTAGGGCTCCTGCCCTCCTGCGCCCCCCCTTTCATTGTATGAACAAGGGGGAGGAAAGAGGGGGAGAGGGAAGGGAGGGGCGTCCTACTCCACACTTCCCTTTCCCTCCCCTCTTTCCTTCTCGTCCTCATAGGGCCGGCCTCTATAGAGGCGCACCAGAACCTTGTTCCATCACTTGGCCCACAAGGCCCATATTTTTGCCGGGGATGCCCAAAGCTCCTACCTGTGACCTGATAAGTACTCGATACCCTCTGAAACACTTCTAGTGTCCAAATACCATCGTCCTATATATCAGTCTTTACCTCTCGACCATTTCAAGACTCCTCGTCATGTCTGTGATCTCATCCGGGATTCCAAACAACATTCGGTCACCAAATCATTTAACTCCTATAACACTATATCGTCAGCGAACGTTAAGCGTGCGGACCCTACGGGTTCGAGAACTATGTGACTGAGACACCTCTTCGGACAATAACCAATAGCGGAACCTGGATGCCCATATTGGTTCCTACATATTCTACAAAGAACTTTATTGGTCGAACCATTATGACAACATATGTAATTCCCTTTGTCCATTGGTATGTTATTTGTCTGAGATTCAATCGTCGCTATCTCTATCACTACAAAAAAAAAAGACACATCCATGACATTTTGGGCCGAACGAAAAAAATTGTCATGCTTATGAAACTTCTATGATGATAATTATGACAAAAAATGTGGTGGGCTCCTACTTCTATGACAAAAAATCATGACATAAAATGGGCTTTTCGTCCTGGGCGGGCCAGAGACACAGGTGCATGACATTCTTTGGGCCGTCCATGACGGAAAAATCGCGGTAGAAGCGAGGGCGAGGAAAATATCACGGAGTTCCTCGTTACAATGGGTGGTCGGGGGCCGAGCGATGCGCATTTCTCTCGTACACGTGCGCGCGTGGGTGCGAGGCGTTGGGATCTAACTGAACCCGAGCGAGGCGTTCGCCTAACTGAACCCGAGTGGTTGCACTGCAGGCTACACGTTACTAAACTCAAACGATCGATCGATGGAATTTAACTGAACCCAATCGAGCAATTCCTTTGCTACTACTGCTAGCTGAAGCCGATCGATGTTGCTTATGGATGAACAGTGGGCCTTGTTGGGGGGTTTTGATGAATAGTTCTCGGTGGGGGTTCGGATGAACCGGACCCCGTGGTAGTAGAGGCCGTTGCCGCTGGATGAACCAGACCACAATCGATCGAGCCGGTTGGGGTGCATGAATAGGACCCTGTGGAGGCTGGATGAACAGGACCCCGTGGAGGGCTGGTTGAACAGTAGCCGGTGGAGGGCTGGATGAACAGTAGCCCGTGGAGGGGTGGTTGAACAGGACTCCCATGGAGAGGACTGGTTGAACAACAGTTGGTGGAGGAGCACGCGGTGGAGGCTGGATGAACAGGAGCCCGTGGATGAACAGTCACAGGTGGAGGCTGAGGTCAACGGTGGATGAACAATAGCCCATGGAGGCTAGAGGAGCTTGATAGTGGAGATGAACAGTATCCCATGGAGTCCCATTTTGCGGTAGCCATACCCCTCCCGATGAACAGGACCCCCATTTCGACCGTACCGCTCCAACACAAGTCTGTTTCCTTTGTTTTGCGGTAGGCCACACCCCTCCCGATCAACAGGACCCCGTTTCGACCGTAGGAGGTCCAACAGAAGTCTGTTTCCTCCGTTTTGCGCTATGCCAGACCCCTCCCGATGAACAGGATCCCGTTTCGACCGTGGCCGGTCGAACACAAGGCTGTTTCCTCCATTATGCGGTACGCCGGGCCTCGTTTCCATCAGTTGTTCTGTCCAAGCCGGTTGGCTCTTGATGAACACAACGTATTCCAACCTAGTCGGTTGCCTCTCAATGAACAGGACGTTGTTTCTCCATTCCAACCCAGCCGGTTCGCTGCCCGATGAACATGACGTTATTGTTGCCATCTGTTGCCTCTCCACATACACAAGCCCTGGCCATCCGTATATATATGCGTGAGTACGCGCTCAAGACCTCGCCCGTATGTACGTACGTGGTTGTATTTTATTTCTTGCACCCTGGCCACTATACGTACGTGTACATGCTACGTGCACCTCTACTACGACACGTGCGTGCCTCTACTACAACACATGCTCTTCCTTACACAGACACGATTCATTGTTGCAGCCTCCAGACGGACCGATCATATGTACGTACACGTTCACGACCAGAATGACAATGCTACGTACACTTCGACCAGGTGGGTCCCGACTGTCGGGCACTTCCTTGCATGCCAAGATGTAGCAGGTGGGTCCCAGCAGTCAGGGGGTGAATCATTTTTTTTGCCCGTAATATGGACGCACTTCCTTGCATGCGAGGATGTAGCTGGTAGGTCCCAGCAGTCAGGGGGGACACGTTTTTTGCGAAATATGGTGGCCCGTTTGGTGGGTCCCTGCTGTCAGGTGGAGGAATCATTTTTTTCCACGTAATAAGGAGGCACTTCCTTGCTGCGGCCGTGGACCCAGCTGTCAGCCTCTCCACATATAGTACTCTTCCGATGGACGACAGTGAGGCCTAGGAAGGGGATGACGCGGAGCCAGGGAAGACGCGACAGTGGATGCCCACGCATAAAGGAGTATGAGGGTTCACTGGTTTGGCTGCGGTGTGAGGCTGTCGTCGCCGCAGAATAACAGGGGGTGTGGCTGAGTGGAGGGATGGCCTGGCCAGCGATGTGAGTAGTAGGGGACGGTGAGGCCTCCGTGGTAGCACAGTCAGCCACGGGAGGCAGGAGGAAGTGGCACGACCGGCTCTACCTTGGGCGGCTGGAGCAAGAAGACCGGAGGTTGAAGAAGCACTACGGCCGTTGGATGGACATCATACGGTCACTGGAGCTAGAGTCATTCATATTCACTAAGTTGACAAAGGCCTACATCCCTGTCAACTTAGTAGGCTCACAAGTCAGCCTCCCACTATGCTGGGTCCCAGCTAGCAGGCGGACTATTCATTTTTTGTGTGTAATAAGGAGGCACTTCCTTGCGTGTGAAGATATAGCTGGTGGGTCTAAGCTATCAGCGGCGGGAATGTTTTTTCGCAAAATACAGAGGCCCATTTGGTGGGTCCCAGATGTCAGGTGGACAAATCATTATTTTGTGTGCAATAAGGAGGCATTTCCTTGCATGCGGCCATGGACCCAGTTGTCAGCCTCTCCACGTACAATCCACTTCAGATGCATGTCGGTCATTGACCATGTTGACAACGCCACGCCGAGCACCAGGGCAGAGGACGACGACGAGGCCTAGGAAGGGAACGACACGAAGCCAGGGAAGACTCGGCAGTTGTTTCTCACGCGGAGGGGAGTACAATTGTATGAGGGTTTACTGGTTCGTCTGCCATCGCTGGAGAATAATAGCAGGTGTGGGTGAGTAGAGGTATGGCTAGGCCAGCGATGGGAGTACGATGGGGCGGTGAGGCCTGCGCGGCAGCACAGCCGGCCGCAGGAGGAGGGAGCAGGTAGTCCCGCCGGTGCTTGTTTGAGTGGCTGGAGCAGGAAGAGCAGAGATTGAAGAAGCACGACAGCCGTTGGATGGACATCCAACAGTCACTGCTTTTGCATCAACCTTTTTTTAGGAAAGCCTCAACTCTGTGGAAAACAGCATACATCCCATCTGCCATTATTTCTAATAATTTACAACCCATTTGCTAATTCTGAAGGTTTTTTTTGGAGCCCATATTCTTTTTGTTAGCATTACAGCCCATATTGTGGCCACAGTTAAAAAATTATATGAAATTTTGCATATTTCGGTGCGGTCCGAACTATTTTTAATCCCGAAATTTTGAGTCACATTCAAACTGATTTTAAAAATAAATGTATATCAATATAAAATTCAACAAATTGTCTATGCATAAAAATAATGCAGTTCAAAATGGAAAAATGGAAAAAAATAAATTTGAAACTAATTGCTGGTTTGATGTGTTTTAAAAATATACAACCCATTTCTCATTACTGATAGGCCATTTTCTCGGCCAGTCGAATGAAGCTCTCCTCGTCTTGAAAGATTTGCAACCCAGCAAGCCTCACAAAGCGACTTACTTGACAAATCACAAAAAAAACTGGGCTAGCCATTTTCAGAAAGAAAAAAAACTATTGGGTTGGTCTGTGGTAAACATAAAAGAAAAGGTTGTCTAGACAGGCCAGAGTGCCCCGCACAGCCCAGTTGACACCCTGCTTTCGTCTGAAAAACAAACTAGATAAATGCCACTCCAATTATGGCGATTCATAAAAATGCCACTATAATTTCCAAACTTTGAAAAATGCCACAGCAATTTTTGCAAACTTTGAAAAATGCCAATGCAATTTGCAAACTTTGGAAAATGCCACTCCAGACATTAAAAAATGCCACTGGAAATGGCATGAAATGGCATTTTTCAAAGTTTGGAAATTGCAGTGGCATTTATCGGAATCACTAGATTTGGAGTGGCATTTATCAAATTAACCCAAAACAAAAATAATTGGGGGAGTTGCTGGGTCCCTGCTGTCAGCCGCTTGTTGTGCAATTCCCTCGTTGACTACGTTGACAATGGCACGGGACCCAGATGTCAGAAATCCATTAGGAGGAGCCATTTTTTATTGGCTTGAAATAAGGAGGCACTTGCCTGCATACTGCCATGACCTTGGTGGGTCCCTGCTGTCATCCTCTCCACGTACAATCATCTCCTGATTGTGTATGCGTCAACCTGGTAGGCCCACAAGTTAGCCTCTAAACCCGTGGTGGACAAATATAGCCCATTTAAAAAAATAACAACCCATTCCATACATTCAAACGGAAAGTTCAACATTCAAAGCAAAGTAATAGGTCTGATCCAGATATAGAGTACTGAACTTCCACGTTGACAACCATCATAGCCTAGTTAACTATCTACTCCCACCAATACTCTAGTAGTGTACAAGTACTAACTTACTCTTAGCTAACTAGATGATGCCGGACGCCATCTGCGGTACACGCTAAACGCCGGCACCAGCGTCCTCTGCCTCGCGTCGTACTTGCCAGGGGTGCGATAGGGTGCATTGCTCGCGTGCGTTGGCCCTTTCCATGCCGGTGTGGTCCACCGAAGCTTCGGCTTCTAAGCGGGAAACCCACTTGACGAGCTGGTAGTAAAATTCGGCGTCGCGAACGCGTGTGTGCCCGACAGCCTCCAGGGCTATTTGCTGGGCGCCAGCCTCCATGTAGTCGGCCCAGTTGCGGGCGCTCTGCTCGCGACTCAGAGCGTCGGTGTGCTGCTGCTCCATGTCCCGCTGGCGGCGCAAATCGGTGATACGCTGCTCCTCCGCCAGGCGGTCGCGCTCCAACAACTCCTCATACTCTGCATTGCCATCTAAAGACCGATAGAATGCCTCCACCCTCCGTCTGCCTTCCGGTGAAAAACCGAACACTAGTTCCGGCAGTGACCGCCTCCAGCGTCGCCTATCACGGACGGGTGGGGGCATGGCGGACATGGTGAGAGCGAGGATAAGTGGCAAGCAACGTCGGACTGGTGGGGGCTTATGAGGATAGGACGATTGGGTGATGGTGCCACCGGAAAAGGCCGAGAAACAGTAATTATAGGTGGAAGGTAGGCAAACCAGCGTGTCGCAGGAAATGAGACGGTCATCGCGGTCATCGGAATTCAATGCATAAGTAGGCATGGCTTAGCGCGCCAGCTTGCTATGGAAAACTAGAAAAACTAGAATTATGACTGTGTCGTCCCGTCCCGTCAGTGGCACGTCCCGTCCGTGCTGGTTCGCACGCTGGCATGATGGTGAAACGAGTGCACTCAAATCATGCAGATGAGTTACTCCCTCCTTGTCAAAAATGGTTCCACCACTCATCATCTACCTAGGTTGGTCAGATTTTTGAATTAAGCCCTGCAAACCGGAAAGGAGGTAGTACATGTGTGATCAGCTATTTATTCGTTTAGGATCGAGTAGGTCGTGTTTTGAATTGACCCTGCAAACCAAAAAGGAGGTAATACGTGCGTGATCCGCTATTCATCCGTGTAGGATCGAGTAGGTCAGATAGTGTACATGTAGGATCGAGTAGGTTGGATGGTGTACGTGTACAATCGCATTAGCCGATGAATGTTCACTGGGAGATAAGGTATTTGCGAACGTTTTTGTGGGCAGTTTCTTCAGACCCGCATGACATTTTCTTCAGAGCAGCTTGTCAGTTTCTTGAGAGGTAGGCATTTTTATTCAAAAAACTGACACTTTGGATCTTGCATCGCAACTAAAACTTCCAGGAGCGCATTAGTAGGCTAGCAAATGATCGATCAGTAACTTGTAAACACTGAGCGAACAGAAATAAGGAACTGTTAGTAACTTGTAAACACCGAGAACACAAAAATAAGGATCATGATGTGCACAGTAGTAAGAGCCGATTCGTTTGAAATGTTCACATTAGTAGCCCAAATTCAAAACTAACTAGTACGATTCCCATACATAAGATCAACATGTTAATGCATCTCAATGATTCACAACTCATATACAAATATGTAGCTCCAAAAGCAAAGATCTAGAAAAAACATATGTTCTTCCTACTAACATGGATGTTTGTCTTGGCCAACATTCAGTACAGAGTGAAAGACAAATTTGTTTTTGAAGTCTACAATTCCTCTTGCAAACGTAAGTGGTTTCACCAACAGTTGGAACCATGAGAATGAACCACACATGATGGAGGAACATCCACTGCAATATGATTTATTTTTCTCTCGGTCACACGGCAAGACTATTTTTGGAATACAAACTTTAACTTAGGTAAAATGATGCCCATTGTATAATCAGACCAAAGCAATGAAGCACCTAGTGTTGGCCAATAAATAGTACAGTACTACTTTTCTGTAGTCCATGATACGACTATCCAATCTTTTTGTCTCTATTTTCAAATGGCACTGCATGCAATGACTATACTATTCTCTTGTGCAGTTCAACCAAAATTGCAGTCACTTTGTTTGTTTGCCAAATAGCAATGGGTAGACATCTCTGTCTGCACAAGTATCAAGCAGCTAGTAAACATATACCCCACCTTGTATTTTTGGTTTAAACACGTCTCTTTCGCTTAGTATCTGTCATGTTTTGCACTGGACAATTTGATACAGTCATGTTTTGCCCTGGACAATTTCATACTAAATTGATTTGTTGGTTCAGAGCAGAAATATAGCGCCTATTCTTCATCAGACCAAGGATATCTATGTTTGTAGTGATGGTAGAGGTGAAATTGATACAACCGAAATTGAGCATCCAATCATTGAATCATGTCCTGCACCTCCAATGTAGGTCCACCCTGCCAATAAATTCACATGAAAACCACTACTATTACTATCTAATGACAGCACAAAAAGAGTAGCAAGATAGTAGCAAACCATGTACCTTCGTAATGAACAGCTCATAGTGCCACCAATTGTATATGAAGGTTTGGAAGAAAACATGCTCCTAATGTTGAACCATTTGGATTTTTTGTGCAGTTCCACTAAAATCGAGCATCCCCGGTTGCATAGATATTGAAAGTGTGATTACTATAAAAGTGGCACTAGTTGAAACATAGACTCACAAATATAAGCATTCCAATTTCTTAATGGGAAAAGGTAGCAAGACTGTTTCTAACCACCTATTTGAAGGAATAAATAAGGCAACGGTGGCTGATGTCAGGAAGGCATACATAGTTTTTTCTGAAAAATTGAGCCATTCCTGACCTTTTCTCTTCTTTTAAGCATATTTTGTGCAGTTCAACTAAAATAAAATGCCATCACCGCCTTGACAATTCAGTGACACTGTACAAAAGGAAATGACTTAACATTACATCATGATGTCAGGTATGTAGTCGACAGGCATTAGAGACAAACATACAGACCAACTCCGATAACATAGTGAACATTAATTTTAACAAAGGTGTGACTAGCTTTATCGGGATAATTTTAGTGAACTCTACACCCTCTGTTCCTTAATATAAGACGTTTTCGTAGTTCAATTTAAAGTACCCAAACGTCTAGTATTTAGAGAAACAGGTAGTAGTTTTCTTGAGAACATATCTGGGAAAGCTTGTCACACTTTATATATGTCCATACGCTAATGCAACACCATTCGAATAGTACAAATATACACTAATCTAGTGGCTAGTGCAACAGTAGAGTAGTTATTTTATTACAGGGTATAGTACAATGGTTTTACTTAACAGATTTCCATAAGCTCTAGCACTGGAAGATTTCTATGAGAATTAACAATACAAAATGTGAAGGTAACAAGTTTCAGCATTGGTATACTAGCTGTGCAAGAGCATTAAACCAAATACAAAAGTCTGAAGGTAACTAGCATTATTAACTAATGACAGTATAAAAAATTGCAAACCATGTACCTTCAAGGTAAATATCATTTCGAACTCAAGGGGATCTAAAAATTGCAATCCCAATCTTGATAATTGGTCAAACATAAAAACTTGATCGAACGAATCAAGAGAACAGCCGGAGGAGGAGGTGCCCACTCTTGACCTTTCCTCTTGACACTGTACAAAAAATGACTTATCTCATGAAAGTGAGGTATGTAATCTATAAGCATTAATAGTGCAAAAATCTGAAGCTAGTGACAAGATTCATCGTTGGTATACTAGCTGTGCAACAGCATTAGAATGCCTTAGCTGAAAAATCTTTAATACATCCACAATCAATAGCTAACCCTGAAATAATACAATGACATTAAATGGCATTGCTTAAATTTATCAGTGGCATTAGACTGAGTGCGGCACTAGTTAAATGTGGCATCACTTTAGTAGTAGCATTGCTTGACTTGACCGTTGGCGTTATACTTGAGGGAGTCCTGGATAAGGGGGTATCCGGATAGCCGGACTACATGCTTTGGCCGGACTGTTGGATTATGAAGATACAAGATTGAAGACTTCGTCCCGTGTCCGGATGGGACTCTCCTTGGCATGGAAGGCAAGCTTGGCGATTCGGATGTAGATCTCCTTCTCTGTAAACCGACTCTGTGTAACCCTAGCCCCCTCCGGTGTCTATATAAACTGGAGGGTTTAGTCCATAGGACACAACAACAACCATACCATAGGCTAGCTTCTAGGGTTTAGCCTCTCTGATCTCGTGGTAGATCAACTCTTTTAATACTCATATCATCAAGATCAATCAAGCAGGAAGTAGGGTATTACCTCGATCGAGAGGGCCCGAACCTGGGTAAACATCGTGTCCCAGCCTCCCGTTACCATTATCCTTAGACGCACAGTTCGGGACCCCCTACCCGAGATCCGCCGGTTTTCACCGACATTGGTGCTTTCATTGAGAGTTCCTCTATGTCGTCGCTGTAAGGCCCGATGGCTTCTCCAACCTTCAACAACTCCGTTCAGGGTGAGAGTTTTCTCCCTGGACAGATTTTGGTGTTCGGCGGCTTCGCACTGCGGGCCAACTCGTTTGGACATCTAGAGCAGATCGACAGCTACGCCCCTGGCCGTCAGGTCAGGTTCGGGAACCTAAACTATATTACCGATATCCGCGGAGACTTTATCTTTGACGGATTCGAGCCCATGTCAGGAGCACCGAACGATCGCCACGTGCATGACTTAGATCTGCCGTCGGACAATATTCGGCATATCGCCCCTGCCATGGCTCCGGAATTTGATCCAAAGCAGATCGTTCCATCCAAGGATGAGTGGATGGACCCCGCCATGGAGGCCGCACACCCATCACCGTTAGGGCCGAACGCAGACTCCTCTCCCAGGGAAATCTGTATCTCCGAACCCTCGGACCTGTGTCCGGGCGTGGGTTCCGAACCGCGTGCATCCGGACCTGTCGAGTCCGATTGGGCTCCAATAATGTAATTCACCACCGCGGATATCTTTCAGCACTCCCCCTTCGGCGAGGTGCTAAATTCGTTAAAATCTCTCTCTTTATCAGGAGATTCTTCGTCGGACTATACCCGACCCGTGTGGGACACGGATGACGAAGAAAATTGTGACCCATCCACCACCCACTTTGTAGCCACTATCAGTGACCTAACAGACACGCTTGAATTCGACTCCGACAACATCAATGGTATGGACGTTGATGCAACGGATGATCTGGAACCACCGCCCACGGGGCGCTGGACAGCCACTTCATCATATGACGTCTATATGGTGCACACGCCTCAAGAAGACAATGGTGACAAAAAGGACACAACAGAGGATAGACCCCCTGGGCACAAGCAAAAACGACGGTGCAGACGCCACTCTAAATCCAGTTACAGTAAAAATAGCGATAACAACACAAAATAGGATGACACTCCGGTTGACTCCGACGGAAACAATTACCATAGGGACCCAGCGATGGAGCAGGATAAGCCAGGTCACGCCGAACACAGCCCGGAGCAGACGCCCGATCACAGCGATCCAAAGGGCCGAACTCATCACTCTACCTCCCAAGAGGAGGACAGTCCGGTTGACGATGCATTCATCATCCCGGAAAAGCGTTTGGAACAAGATAACCTCTGTAGAAAGCTCCTGGCCACGGCGAGATGCTTGAAGAAGCAGAAGCAAAGGCTTAAAACCGTGCAGGATATGCTCAACCAAAGATGGAATAAGGTGCTGGACACCGAAGGAAAATGTGGCGACGATCGCCACATGAAGAGCTACCCAAAGCACAAACTGCTACCCGAATTTGACGACGAAGCCACAGCGCCCATTCCGCCAAAGAACAATACGGCCACTCGGCCGGACCAACCACCTCATGGCCGCGATAGAGCAGCCATCGATACCGCACATGATTTACTATAGCTCCTGGACAAAAAGGCCAGTGCGGCCAGATCCATCTACGGGTCCAGAGGACATGCTCCGACACGGTATTATGGTCACCACAACGATCATACTGATCAAATACCAGTCCGGAATCAACATCGGGAGCAACAACAGCCGACAACATGCCGCGACACGGCCAGATACAGAGGGTCTGTGCACCCCCTGTGCTTCACCGATGAGGTGTTGGATCATGAATTTCCACAGGGATTCAACCCCGTGAATGTAGAGCCATACAACAGAACGACCGACCCTGGGGTCTGGATTGAAGATTTTATCCTTCACATACACATGGCTTGTGGGGATGACCTCCACACCATCAAATACCTTCCCCTCAAGTTAAAAGTACTAGCTCGTCACTGGCTGAAAAGCCTCCCCGAAAACTCAATTGGAAGTTGGGAGGAACTTGAGGATGCTTTCAGGGCCAACTTTCAAGGAACCTATGTCCGACCTCCGGATGCAGACGATTTAAGTCACATAATACAGCAGCCCGGAGAGTCAGCTCGAAAGCTCTAGAACTGATTCCTCACTAAAAAGAATCAAATTGTCGACTGTCCGGATGTCGAAGCCTTAGCGGCCTTCAAACAGAGTATCTAAGACGAGTGGCGTGCCAGACACCTCGGCGAAGAAAAGCCAAGGACGATTGCAGCCTTAACAAGCCTTATGACCCGATTTTGTGCGGGCGAAGACAGCTGGTTGGCCCATAGAGGCACCAGTGACCCGGGCACATCCAAATTTCGAGATGGCAACGGGAAGCCACAGCGCACTAAGCACAAACGTCAGAATAACGATAGTCCGGACAACACGGCGGTTAACGCCGGATTCAGGGGCTCTCGACATGGTCAAGGAAAAAAGCCATTTAAGGGTAGTAAAGACGGACCATCCAGCCTGAATAAAGTCCTGGACAGATTATGCCAAATCCATGGCACTTCTGACAAACCTGCAAATCATACCCACGGAGAATGTTGGGTCTTCAAGCAGGCGGGCAAGTTAAACGCCGAACACAAGGGAAGGGAAACACCAAGCAAAGGCGAGGATGAGCCTCGCCAGCCAAACACCGGGGGCCAGAAAAAATTCCCACCAGAAGTGAAAACGGTAAACATGGTACACGCAACTCACAAAGAGTTCGTCGCCCCCAAATTCAATCCCTGGGCGGCCTGCCCGATCACTTTTGATCACAGGGACTACCCGGCCGGTATCCGGCACGGAGGATCGGCTGCCTTGGTGCTCGACCCAATAATTGATGGATACCATCTCACTCGTGTCCTAATGGATGGCGGCAGTGGTCCTAATCTGATATATCAAGACACCATCCGCAAGATGGGGATAGACCCATCCAGAATAAGCCAAAATAGCGCCACCTTCAATGGAGTGATTCCAGGCGTTATGGCTCACTGCTGGGGCTCCCTCGTATTAGAAGTGACATTCGGTTCTCCCGACAACTTCAGAAGCGAGGAACTACTCTTAAACATCGCTCCCTTCAGCAGCATATCATGCATTACTCGGAAGAACGCCCTTTGCTTGCTTTAACGCAATACCGAACTACGCCTGCTTTAAACTTAAGATGCCCGGTCCACGTGGTGTCATAACGGTTAGCGGAAACACAGAGCAGTATGCGGCAGCTCCTGCTGCCGGACTCTAGGCGGCCTCTGCGACCAGAACGCATGATCAATCGTTCAGACCACGGACACGGCTAGATGAGTCCGGTGCACCACCATCAACAACAGCCCGGATAAACCCTGGCTGGGTGCTATACATATATCCCCATAGATGGTACTAGGGGCTGCAATATATAACAAAGCCCACAATTCGGCTTGCCTCATTAATAGGCAAATATCTCGTATCTCGAACATCCATCGAGAATAACTAACTTCTGGCACGTTTTCTCTCTTTTCTTTCATGAGTTGTTGTTTTTACAGACATTTTTCATGTGACACCCTTCCAGGATACGGCACAACAGAGACAAAGGCGCAGACGTGCAGCAGGGCCCCGCTCAAAGGTTTCTCTTTAGATTAAGCCCCTATGTAAAGCTTCTTTACTGTGTTTTGTTGCTTGACATCCCATGGGTATTTCGTACACCCATAAGGGACACTGGCGTTATAGGCTTTTCGCCATGACAAATCAACGCACGTACCTGGAATTACAGGGTCAAGGGCGCTATTCAGCCCAGTATATGTTATAAAGTCTGAATACCTTCGGGAGTGTTCGGCGTCGCGAGTTTGGCCTTATATGCATCAGCTCCGAATCATGTCTTTGGTCAAATGTTAGGTTAGCCTGGCTCCTAGGTTTGCTGCCTTACATTCCGTTCTGTCGGCTAAGGCGGACAAAGGAGAACTACTGCGATTGTGCCCTGGTTATTCCGAATGAGCACCTCAGTAGAGAAAGCCGAAAACTGACTGTCATGATACAGTGAGAGACTGGTCAACCACTCTAGGACTCATCGGAATCTATAGGATTCCTCCGCATTAACGAAGGACCGGTTTCCCGGTCAAGTATGTGCATGTATCTGGATGCACGCGGAAGAACCAGGGGCTACATAGTAGCCCCACCTTTCAACTCCTATGGCTAAGTGAAAGCGTTACAGCTATATAGTCCGGTTGCCTGGTTCGACGTGCAATCACCTCCTTAATGGACCAAGACGTTGGATCAAGTGTGTTTACGCCTTTTTTTCGAACACCCCCGCATTATATGCGTGGGGGCTAAAGCCAACGACTGCTAACTTTCACGTTATATGCATACATACACAGCCACCAAGGAGACATTATCATATTACAAGCAAAAGTATAAAAAAACAGCCTCTATAATTAAACACATAATTGTTCACAATCAATAGACTCGTCACTCGAACATGACATTTTTCGAGCACTGAGCCTCTATTCTACGGGCACCTTCTATGACCTTCTCAAAATAGTGCTCCGCTGGGTCTTGGCTTCCTGCCGGACCCCGGGTTGCAATGCTGGTGGCCTCCATATCCGCCCAATATGTCTTCACACGGGCAAGATCCATCCGCGCACCCTCTATGCACGCCGACCTCTTCTCGGCATCTATCCGCGCTCTGGCGCCAAACAGTTGCTGCACTAAACCAAAGTAACTATCCGGCTTTGGTCCCTTCGGCCATAGATGGTCTATTACAGACCTCATTGCAAGACCGGACAACCTATAGAGCTCGGCTATAGCGGCCATCTTCTCACTCACTAGCAATGAGCGTGCTGGAGCGCTAAATTGCAACCAGAATAGTCTGTCTATTTCGTTTTCTTTATGATCTTTGAACAACTTGGTCGCATCAGCGGCACTCTTCGTTAAGTCCGCATACTCATCTGCAGCGCTCCATAGCTTATCCAACGGAGCATACTTTGGATCTAAAAACTTCATCCTAAACAAATAAGGATTTCCAGCCACGATTTCTCCAGCTTGTCGAAGTTCCTCCCGCGCGTCTCTTATCTTAGAGCGTGTCGCCTTAGCAGAATCCAGTGCCTTCTTCAGGTCAGTCGCCTTTGCCTGATTCTCCTTCTCGAGAAGCTCATACCGGTCGGCGGCGTCCCTCGGCTCCACAGCCATCTCGGCTATCTTTTATTCACTTCAGAGATGAGCGGCCTGTTCAGCTTTCAATTCTTTGGCTGCCTTTAGAGCAGCCGCATTGCTAACCCAGGCTTGTTCCTTGGCTAGGGAAAGCTCCGCCCTGAGGGCCTCAATGGCAGCAGCACCGCCTGCAGCCACATCACATCATATTAATATTACAACCTTCTTACAATTTCCTAAAGCAGATGTGGATATAAGAGCGCATACTCTGCAACTCCTCGAATCGCTTGTTTACAAGCGCGACGTCGGCCTCCACCACCTCAATCTCCCGCCTCAATTCGGCGCATTCAGCGGTCTCATCTATTGTCGGACCCTTAGCAACTTGCACATCAATACAACTGGGATCATTACCTGGGAGTGTGATCCTCCGTTTGCCGCCATGGGCCGGCATCCACAGTCTCAGGGGCTACTATCTATATAGAGCGCATGTATCGCGTGAGGTGCAACCAAAAACTGCATATTTTGTGGCTTACCTCAAAGCCTTTGAGCAAGCTCCTAAAAGCTTCATTTAACCCGCTTGTGGGGGCGGAGATTTTCTCCAACACCGTACCCATTAGTGTACGATGATCCTCCAAGATAGCAGCTGACTCCAGGAGGCCCGTTAGTATGTTCGGCCGGACACCGGACTCTCCCGGACTCTTATCATTGTCCTTCGTAGGAGCCGAACGCGCTGGGCTCAGGGCGGCCGAAGAATTAGCTTCTGGCTTCAATGGATCTGGACTCCTCCATGACGACACCTCAGGGCCGCCTGCCCCATGGGGCGGAGAAGTAGGTGGGGTTTCGCTCTCCATCATCTCTGGAAGAAGATCCCCCGAAGACGAACCCTGTTGAGACGAACACCTCGGAAGTGGCCCTCTTCTTCCCGCGAGGGGAGGAAACCTCAGATTCACCTCCCCGATTCTCCTCCTCCGTGGAGACGTTAATTCCCCCGGTTCGGATGCACAATGTGTGAGGCTCACCCTTGGCTTCTCCACTCTTCCCTTCATCTTTCTCCGATGGCACTTGTCTTAGCGCCCGCTCAAGTATCCTGGCTATCACCGGACCGGGCGGGCCTTCAGGAAGCGGGGCCGGACACCTGATCCTCTCCGCCTTACTAAGCCAATCCTGGTCGCGGACAGTGTTCAGAACAATGCTATAACAAATATAAGCAAAGTGTTCGGTTATAGGGTTACTTACTTGGGTATCTGGGCGATTGCAACTCAGGCCCGCATCCTCGGTGGTGTCTGGACACTTTATTCGTGGTCCGAAGAACAACTTATACATTCCTTCGGGCATCATACCGAAGAAGTGCTGAATGGTTCACAGACCTTCTGGATTGAACTCCCACATCCGGAGAGGTCGACGTTTGCACGGCAGGGCCCGCCGAACTAGCATTACCTGGATTATTTTGACAAGACTAATGTCCCTCTTGAGGAGCTCCCGAATGAGGCTCTGCAATGTTGGTACATCGTTTGCAGGCCCCCAGTTCAGTCCCACATTGGCCCACGATGCCAGTTGAGGCGGAGGGCCCGAGCAGAAGGCGGGGGCGGCCGCCCACTTCGAGCCTCGGGGAGTTGTGACATAGAACCACCTCCGCTGCCATAGATCAGATACCTCCAAGAAGGAGCCCTCGAGCCACGGGGAATCGGCGTTCCTGCTTATTGCAGCACCCCTGCACTCTGTGTGTTGCCCCTCAATCATCTTCAGCTTCACATTGAAGGTCTTGAGCCATAGGCCAAAGTTGGGGGTGATGTGGAGGAAGGCTTCGCACACGATGATAAACGACGAGATGTGGAGGATGGAATCCGGAGCTAGATCATGGAAATCTTGCCCGTAATAGAACATGAGCCCCCTCACAAAGGGATCAAGAGTAAAGCCCAAGCCCCGGAAGAAGTGGGAAAAAATACGACACTCTCGTTGGGTTCGGGAGTGGGGATGATCTGCTCGGGGGCTGGAAGCCTATGCTTAACATCGGCGGTCAGGTATCTAGCCTCCCTGAGCTTTGCAATGTCCTTGAGGGAGTCCTGGATTAGGGGGTGTCCGTATGGCCGGACTAAGACCTTTGGCTGGACTCCCGGACTATGAAGATACAAGATTGAAGACTCTGTCCCGTGTCCGGATGGGACTTTCCTTGGCGTGGAAGGCAAGCTTGGCGATACGATATGAAGATCTCCTCCCATTGTAACCGACTATGTGTAACCGTAGCCCTCTCCGATGTCTATATAAAGCGAATAGTTTTAGTCCGTAGGACGAATAACAATCATACCATAGGCTAGATTCTAGGGTTTAGCCACTCCAATCTCGTGGTAGATCTACTCTTGTACTACCCATATCATCAATATTAATCAAGCAGGAGTAGGGTTTTACCTCCATCGAGAGGGCCCGAACCTGGGTAAAAACATCGTGTCCCTTGTCTCATGTTACCATCTGCCTAGACGCACAGTTCAGGACCCCCTACCCGAGATCCGCGATTTTGACACCGACATTGGTGCTTTCATTGAGAGATCCTCTGTGTCGTCGCCTTTTAGGCCCGATGGCTTCTTCGCTCGCCAACCGCGATGCGGTCCGGGATGAGACTTTTCTCCCCAGACAGATCTTTGTATCCGGCGGCTTCGCACTGCGGGCTGACTCGTTCGACCACCTGGAGCAGATCAAGAGCTACGCCCCTGGCCATTAGGTCAGGTTTGGAAGCTTGAACTACACGGCCGACATCTGCCGGGACTTGATCTTCGATGGATTCGAGCCACAACCGGGCGCGCTGCACTGTCATGATGGGCACGATTTAGCTCTGTCATCGGACAACGCCTAGAGCGTCGCTCTGGTGTCCGCTCCAACCATTAGCTCGGAGCCCACTACGCCAGTCGGGGACGGACGGTTAGACGCCACCCCGGAACCTGCAATCTCTACGGCGATAGAGCCGGATACCAGCCTAGTCCCTCGCAAGGCCCGTGACTTCGAGGTGCCGGACTCCGATCCGGACTCCGTAAATCCCGCACCTCTCCCGGTTAAGCCCGATTGGGCTCCGGTCATAGAGTTCACCGCCGCGGATGTCTTTCAGCACTCACCTTTCGACAACATCCTGAATTTGTTAAAGTCTCTCTCT
Source organism: Triticum aestivum (assembly GCF_018294505.1). Taxonomy (NCBI): domain Eukaryota; kingdom Viridiplantae; phylum Streptophyta; class Magnoliopsida; order Poales; family Poaceae; genus Triticum; species Triticum aestivum. The sequence continues at coordinate 526,362,612 of NC_057813.1, read as the reverse complement.
TTGTCAGGAGAGCCCTGGCCGGACTAGGCCCAACACGGTTGGGACACGGACGACGAAGAAATTTGTAGCCCACCCACCACCCACTTTGTAGCCACTGTCGACGATTTAACCAACATGCTCGACTTCGACTCCGAGGACATCGACGGCATGGATGCCGATGAAGGAGACGATCAAGAACCAGTGCCTATAGGGAACTGGAAAGCCACCTCGTCATATGACATATACATGGTGGACACCCCTAAAGCGGGGGATGGCGAGGAGAAAACGGAGGATGAACCCTCCAAGAAGCAACCCAAGCGCCAACGTCAGCGGCGCCGCTCTAAGTCCCGCCAAAGCAAAAATGGCGATTCCGGCACCGGAGATAACAATACGCCAGACAGTGCCGAAGACAACCCCCTCCAGCAGGATTCAGTGCAGGAGAACGGAGGAGCCAGCCCTCATGAGAGAGCGGCCGACAAAGAGGATGAGGACGACAATTACATGCCTCCCTCCAAAGACGAAGCAAGCCTCGACGACGATGAATTCGTCGTGCCAGAGGATCCCGTCGAGCAAGAGCGTTTCAAACGCAGACTAGTAGCCACGGCAAGCAGCCTCAAGAAGAAACAGCAGCAGCTTAGAGCTGACCAAAACTTGCTAGCTGACAGATGGACCGAAGTCCTGGCGGCCGAAGAGTATAAACTAGAACGCCCATCCAAGGCTACCCGAAGCGCAGGCTGCTTGCCCAACTTTTGGAGGAAGCAACTAAACCTACATCACCAGCGTACGATGCGCCCGATCTGCCACCCCGTGGCCACGATAGAGAGGCCTTCGGACCCTCGACCCAAGCCGCACCCCGACACCGCTCAAAACATACTAGAGTACGGGGAGACGCAACAGACCTGCGAGACATCTTGGAAAATAAGGCAAGGCAAACAAGATCGATCTACGGATCGCATGGGCGCCCCGCTTCATGTGACGCTAGCCATCACGCTGGACATAATAAGTATGGCCCGGCCAAATACAACAGACCAAGCTCGTCTGAGCTGCGTCGCGATATAGCTCAGTACAGGGGCGCCGCACACCCACTATGCTTCACAGATGAAGTAATGGATCATCAAATCCTCGAGGGCTTCAAACCCGTAAACATCGAATCATACGATGGCACAACAGATCCTACGGTATGGATCGAGGATTATCTCCTTCACATCCACATGGCTCGTGGCGATGATCTACACGCCATCAAATACCTCCCGCTCAAGCTTAAAGGACCAGCTCGACATTGGCTTAATAGCCTGCCAGCAGAGTCAATCAGTTGTTGGGAGGACCTGGAATCTGCATTCCTTGACAACTTCCAGCACACGTATGTGCGACCACCAGACGCTGATGACCTAAGCCACATAATCCAGCAACCAGAGGAATCGGCCAGACAATTCTGGACATGGTTCCTGACAAAGAAAAACCAAATAGTCGACTGTCCGGACACCAAGGCCCTCGCAGCCTTCAGGCACAATATCCGAGACGAATGGCTTACCCGGCACCTAGGACAGGAAAAGCCGAAGTCTATGGAAGCCCTCACGACACTCATGACCCGCTTCTGCGCGGGAGAAGACAGCTGGCTGGCTCATAGCAATAACATAAGCAAGAGCCCCGGCAATTCGGATAACAAGGATAACAACAGGAGGTCACGCCGCAACAAGCATAAGCGCCGCATTAACAGTGACAATACTGAAGATACGGCAGTCAATGCCGGATTCAGAGGCTCTAAACCGGGTCAGCGGAAGAAGCCATTCAATCGAAACCTGAGGGCCCATCCAGCTTAGACCGGATACTTGATCGCTCGTGCCAGATACACGGCACCCCCGAACAGCCAGCCAATCACACCAACAGGGATTGTTGGGTGTTCAAGCAGGCAGGCAAGATAAGTGCCAAGACCAGAGACAAGGGGCTACATAGCGATGACGAGGAGGGGCCCCGGCCGCCGAACAACAAAGGACAGAAGGGATTTCCCCCGCAAGTTCGGACGGTGAATATGATATACGCGACCCACATCCCCAAAAGGGAGCGGAAGAGTGCTCTCAAGGACGTCTATGCGCTGGAGCCAGTCGCCCCAAAGTTCGACCCATGGTCCTCCTGCCTGATCACTTTCGATCGACAGGACCATCCCACCAGCATCCGTCACGGCGGATTCGCCGCACTGGTCCTAGACCCAATTATCGATGGATTTCACCTTACCAGAGTCCTAATGGATGGCGGCAGTTGCCTGAACCTGCTTTACCAGGACACAGTGTGAAAAATGGGCATCAATCCTTCAAGGATTAAACCCACAAAGACAACCTTCAAAGGTGTCATACCAGGGGTCGAAGCTAGCTGTACAGGCTCGGTCACACTCGAGGTGGTCTTCGGATCACCGAATAACTTCTGGAGCGAGGACTTAATCTTCGACATAGTCCCATTCCGCAGCGGCTATCACGCCCTGCTCGGACGAACCACATTTGCAAAATTCAATGCGGTGCCGCACTACGCATATCTCAAGCTCAAGATGCCAGGACCTCACGGAGTCATCACGGTAAATGGAACGGTCTCTCTGAACGGAGGAGCACACGGCAGCCCTGGCGGCGGAAGTACAGAGTAGCCTCTCAAGGCAGTTCTCCAATCCGGGCGCCAAACGTCCGGACAACGTCAAGCGAGCCTGAAGTAACCTACAACAAATCCAGCTGGCACGTTCCGAGCAACCATAGCAGTGCGGCCCCGACCCCAGGCCCCGCCAAACGGCAATGCTGGTACCACGCATACATAATTATGCCCTAGAGATACCATGGGCATAAGGGGAGGGGCACAACAACGACACGCCCAGAATGCGGCTTAACCGCACTAGGGGGCTCCCTATTTCGCCGTTTTCCTTTTCTACACACTTTTAGGACCCAACTATTCGGAAGGCCTGTCCGGCAATACTATCGCCGAACAAACGATGCAATAGCCAGGGAGGAAGCAAGCTACGTCAAAAGTCAAGGTAGTCTCTATAACGAGTTTAATACCTATTTCTCTTACAATCCTGCAGCTTGCCCCTGAAGGGGAATATGTCAAATACTCCCATCTCTTTCTTACCTCAATTTTTGTATCGTTCTGCTCTCGCAGCAGCCCTTTTATAAATAAACAATACATAGCTCTTACCTATTATTGTACTTATCTATTTTTATATGCAAACATGTTCAGTCATGACACTATGCAACCGTACACTTTGGTACGGATAATACACCAGGGGCTTACAACACCCCATAACGTGGTGTGAGAAGACCGAACACTCTAACAAGTGCGGCACCCAGAACTTATAGCACTATATGCATCGGCTCCGAATCATGTCTTTGGTCAATAGTTGGGTTTGCCCGGCTCCCATGTTTTGGTACCTTACGTTACGCATTCTTGGCTAAGGTAGCACTGGGAGAACTACTGCGATTGTGCCCTAGTTGAGCTGGGTTAACACCTCAGCAGAGAAAGCTAAAACTGACTGTCATGATAGTGCGAGAGACCGGTCGTTGTTCTTGAGGTTTTTTCGAGTCCTTAAAGACTTATGCCGCCTCAAGCGAGGAACCGGACTTATCCGGCCTAGGCGTGGATAGCGCCCCGAACTCGGTCTTCCGAATACTAGGGGCTTCGCCGAAATTTAAAATTATAGAATTCTATGGCTAAGTGAGAGTGATAAAGCATTATAAGTCCGACGGCCTGGTTCGCTGTGCTGAACGCCTCCCTAGATGGACCCAAGAATGGGAACAAGAGCGCTCAGGTTTATCCCGAACACCCCAGCACTCGTGGCATGGGGGTCGAAGCCGACGACTTGCATCTCTCGGATTTGATAAACGGCCACACAGAAGGTAATATTTTAAATTAACAAGCGTTGCTTAACGCATATGAACAAAGATTCAGCGTACAGGATAACAAATGCGAGTTCACTCAAAAATTACATCTTTGGAGCCCTCATCCGCTATGCGGCGGGCACCCTTCAGAATGCCATTGTAATACATCTCGGGCGTACGACACTCCTTGCCCGGCGGTGGTGCGTCCGTCAACAGCTTCTCCGCGTCTATCTTGCCCCAGTGCACCTTAGCACGGGCAAGGGCCCGACGGGCACCTTCAATACAAGCGGAGCGCTTGACGACCTCAATCCACGAACACGCGTCCACCAGCCACCGCACCAGACCGAAGTAGCTCCTAGGCATGGCTTCTCCAGGCCACAGCCGAGCTATGAGGCCCTTCATGGCCTGTTCGGCCACCTTGTGGAGCTCAACCAGCTGCTTCAGTTGGTCGCTCAAGGGCACCGAATGTCCGGCCTCAGCATACTGAGACCAGAACACTTTTTTCGTCGAGCTCCCCTCTTCGGCATGGTAGTATGCGGCGGCATCAGACACACTACGGGGCAGATCGGCGAACGCTCCTGGAGAGCTCCGGATTCGGGAAAGTAGCAGATAATTAACTTTTATATTTTTGCTTTGCATAAAGAATGCCTTACCCGCCGCTATCTTCTTCATCGCCTCGATCTCATGAAGGGTCTTCTGGCCTTCGGCCTTAGCGGTCTTGGCACTCTCAAGAGCCAAGGTAAGCTCGGACTCTCGAGTCTTCGAGTCATGCTCCAAACTCTCATGTTTTTCCACGAGAGCCTGGAGCTCTTGCCGCACCTCCGTCACCTGCGCCTCCTGCTTCTCTCGCTCGGTGCGCTCCAAGGCCGCACTCTTTTCGGCCCTCGAAACCGCCTCTTTCAGGGTCGCCACCTCGGTCGCGGCTCCTGCAACATTAACGTTGGTCCTGTTATTATTATGCAACCAAGTATTTCTATATACATTTTCAGGAGGTGCTACATACCCTCTTTATCCTCGAGCTGCTTCTTGGCACGGCCGAGCTCGTTCTCGGACCGCTCGAGGCTTTACTTCAAGGCATTGACCTCCGCAGTCAATGCGGCAGAGGTCAGCAGCGCAGCCTGCATTCCCATATTGACACATTTCTATTAGACTCCTGCGTATATCTTTTAAGATCCTCAGTTTGGCTTTTCTTTCCGAACACCGAACTAAGCATCAGGGGCTACTGTCTATGCGGTAACATTTTTTATATATGTTTTTGAACACATACCTCAAAGCCCGTTAATAGGCTTGTGCAGGCTTCCGTCAGCCCGCTCTTGGCGGACTGAACCTTCTGAATCACTGCACTCATAACAGTGCAGTGTTCTTCGTCGATAGAGGCGCCATTGAGCGCCTCCAGCAAATTGTGCGGCACCTCCGGGTGGACGGAAGTCGCCGGCGTCGCGGACTTGCCCTTCTTGTGAAGGCGCCGCCTGTCGCGCTCTGGAACCACTGATGGTTCCGGAGCAGTCTCCGGCCCAGGGCCGGACTTAGATCCCTCCGGGGTTTTACCCTCTTTGGGCTGGGAGTCCGGAAGGTCGCCTTGTGGCACTTTCAGGACCACCTCCTCCTGGTTTTGTCCCCTACGGGACTCCACCTGCGCACCGTCTGTAGGAAGAGGGGAGGAGGCCTTCGGAAGTGAAGTGCTATTCACATCCGACGAATTCAGAGATCCGCTCGACGAATCGCAAAGCTGAGCTCTGGGCGGACTGTATGATTAGCTTCGATGTTAGAAGCTATCAAATAATAAAGGAGTGCAATAAGTCATTCGGGTAGCCGGACACTTACGATTTTGCCAGGGGCCTGACCCTGGAGGGCCAGTCCTCCTCGCTGTCTTCGGCGTCGGGGGCGTAGTCCGGCAGAAGGGGCTTCCCCTTCTTGGACCCTCCGACTTCCCTAGTTGGGGCAGCCTTTCTCTTCTTTCCTCCCCCCGTTGGAGGGGGAGAGGCATCTTCTTCTTCCTCCTCCTCATCTTCGGAGGCGGAGGGCGCGTTGGAGCCGTCGGGCAAATCCGATGACACTGGGCGCCGGGAACTCTTTCGGGTCCCCGTGGCCTTCTCCTTGGCCTTCTTCTCCGGCACCACATGGGGTTCCGGAACCAGTAGCTTCGCTAAGTGTGCGTCTACTGGGCCTTCGGGCAAAGGGGTCGGACAGTCAAACTGTCCGGATGTCCTCTTCCAATCATGTCAAAGGAACGGGAGTTTAGATCCCACATAAGGTCACACTATGAAATGTGGATATCCCGTAAGGGGCTAAAGGTAAGCTTACTTCGGAGGCTTGACGTTTGGCACAGAACCCGCGATCCTCGATGACAGGAGGGGAGACCTCGGAGCTTTTGAAAAGCACCTTCCAAGCATCCTCGTGCTTCGTTTCGAAGAGCCGGGATAGAGTCTGGTGCCGGGATGGGCCAAACTCCCGCAAATTGAAGTCCCGTCGTTGACACGGGAGGATCCAGCGGAAGAGCATGACCTGGACCACGTTGACAAGCTTGACCATCTTGGCCACCAGGTCTCGGACGCAGGTTCGGAGTCCGGCCACCTCTTCTGGATTGCCCCACGACAGGCCCGTCTCTTTCCAAGATGTGAGCCGGGTGGGGATGCCGGATCGAAATTCAGGGGCCGCTGCCCATTTAGGGTCACGCGGCTCGGTAATATAAAACCACCCAGATTGCCACCCTTTGATGATTTCCACGAAGGCACCCTCGAGCCAGGTGACGTTGGCTATCTTGCCCACCGTGGCGCCTCCGCATTCCGCCTGTCGGCCTTGCACGACCATTGGCTTGACGCTGAAGATCTTCAGCCATAGGCCAAAGTGGGGCTGGATGCGGAAGAAGGCCTCGCACACGACGATAAACACCGAGATATTGAGGATGAAGTTCGGGGCCAGATCGTGGAAGTCCAGGCCGTAGTAGAACATGAGCCCCCGGACGAACGGGTGAAGAGGAAAACCCAGTCCGCGGAGGAAATGGGGAAGATAAACAACCCTCTCATGGGGCCTGGGGGTGGGGATGAGTTGCCCCGCATCTGGGAGTCGGTGCGCGATGTCGTTAGACAAGTATCCGACCTTCCTCAGGTTTTTGATTTGTCCCTCCGTGACGGAGGAGGCCATCCATCTACCTCCCGCTCCTGACATGGTTGGAGAAGGTTGAGGTGGGAAGTGCGGGCTTGGGCACTGGAGCTCGAGCGCGCAGGGACGGATAAGCAGAGGAGGAAGAGGGCGTGAATGGAAAGGTCGGATTCTTATCCCCTTATATGGTCGGCCAAAACTACGAGCTCCCCACCGGCCTAATAAAACTCGCTTATCCCACAAGCGCCGTGGTTAATGGCGCTGTTGGGTTACCCACACCCATATTGATGAGAATCACGGAATAAGGGGACACGATCTCTGCTTTGACAAGACGTGCCAGGGAAGCCGCCTCGCTAAACACGTTGAGGTGGAACAATAAAATGAATAAAGAGCCTGGCTGTGGCATGATTTCACGCCACGGAATACGTCAGCAGATCCGATTGATGCAAATATTATTCTCTCTACGAAGGAATGTGGAACTTATTTTGCAGAGACAGACACTACCCTGGTGTTCAACATCTTCTATGAAATATTCGGAGGAGGAACCCGCCTTGCAATGCCGAAGACAACTTGCACGCCGGACTCGTCATCATTGAAGCCTGGTTCAGGGGCTACTGAGGGAGTCCTGGATTAGGGGGTGTCCAGATGGCCGGACTAAGACCTTTGGCCAGACTCCCGGACTATGAAGATACAAGATTGAAGACTCTGTCCCGTGTCCGGATGGGACTTTCCTTGGCGTGGAAGGCAAGCTTGGCGATACGATATGAAGATCTCCTCCCATTGTAACCGACTCTGTGTAACCCTAGCCCTCTCCGGTGTCTATATAAACCGGAGAGTTTTAGTCCGTAGGACGAATAACAATCATACCATAGGCTAGATTCTAGGGTTTAGCCACTCTGATCTCGTGGTAGATCTACTCTTGTACTACCCATATCATCAATATTAATCAAGCAGGAGTAGGGTTTTACCTCCATCGAGAGGGCCCGAACCTGGGTAAAAACATCATGTCCCTTGTCTCCTGTTACCATCCGCCTAGACGCACAGTTCCGGACCCCCTACCCGAGATCCACCGGTATTGACACCGACAGTCCTCCTCTGTGACAGAGGAGGCCATCCACCGACCTTGAAGGTTGGATTTGGACATGATTGAAGATCCGAAGTACCTAAGCTCAAGCTTCGGGTGTTGGAACTCGAGGGGCGGAAAGGCGCAAGCGTGATCAGAAAAGGGATAGGCCTTGATCCCTCTATGAAGGGGGGAGAATATCAAGCATCCCCAACATGGACGTTCGGGACTTACCTAAAAACACGGAGTCACGCCAATAGGCGTGGTGGGATTACCCATACCCGTATTGATAAGAATCCCGCGATAATAGGGACACGATCTCTGCTTTGACAAGACGTGCCAAGGAAACCGCCTCGCAGTATGTGCGGAAGCAGGTTGTAGGAAACGGTTCAAATAAAAGCCAGGCCATGGCGTGATGTCACACTACGCGGAGTTGCAAGCAGATTAGATTCGTGGTTTATTATTCTCTCTACGGTGTTATAAGAAATTTGTCTTGCAGAGCGGACACGGTCCTTGTGTTCGGAATTTATCTTGGAGTATTCGGAGATGGAACCCGTCTCGCACTGCCGAAGACAATCTATGCGCCGGACTCATTGTCATTGAAGCCTGGTTTAGGGGCTACTGAGGGAGTCCTGGATAAGGGGGTATCCGGACAGCCGGACTACATGCTTTGGACGGGATGTTGGACTATGAAGATACAAGATTGAAGACTTCTTCCCGTGTCCGGATGGGACTCTCCTTGGCGTGGAAGGCAATCTTGGCGATTCGGATGTAGATATCCTTCTCTATAAACCGACTCTGTGTAACCGTATCCCCCTCCGGTGTCTATATAAACCGGAGGGTTTAGTCCATAGGACACAACAACAATCATACCATAGGCTAGCTTCTAGGGTTTAGCCTCTCTGATCTCGTGGTAGATCAACTCTTGTATACTCATATCATCAAGATCAATCAAGCAGGAAGTAGGGTATTACCCCCATCGAGAGGGCCCGAACCTAGGTAAACATCGTGTCCCCAGCCTCCTGTTACCATTAGCCTTAGACGCACAGTTCGGGACACCCTACCCGAGATTCGCCAGTTTTGACACCGACAATACTAACAGCAAAAAAGTGGCAATAAGTGCATGGGAGGCCCATTCAGACAGTGGGCGCACGAGTACGATGTACCTCCACGGACGCATATGTCACGCCCAATATGCGACCCTATCCAAAAGGAACTCGACGGTCCCACCAAGGATAGACCCGCATATTGAAACACTTTTGCAAGGTGGATATCATTACATCAACATTACATAATAGATGGGGATACATACAAGAGGCATACAATGCCACACGAATACAACATCACAATACATAAGAGCATCATCTGACTACGGATGAAACACAAACAGAAACTCAAACGACATCCACCCTGCTAGCCTAGGCTGCCGACCTGGAACCTATCCCCTGATCGAAGAAGCAGAAGACGAACTCCAAGACAAGCAAACATCGCTCTCGCGTCAGGATCATCGCATAACCTGTACCTGCAACTGTTGTTGTTGTAATCTGTGAGCCACGAGGACTCAGTAATCCCATTACCATGGGTATCAAGACTAGCAAAGCTTAAAGGGAAAGGAAGGGGTAAAGTGGTGAGGGTGCAGTAGCGACTAAGCATATATGGTGGCTAACATACGCAAATAAGAGCGAGAAGAGGAGCAATGGAACGGTCGTGAAACTAGCAATGATCAAGAAGTGATCCTGAACTCCTACTTACGTCAAACATAACCCAAAAACCGTGTTCACTTCCCGGACTCCGTCGAAAAGAGACCATCACGGCTACACACGCGGTTGATGCGTTTTAATTCGGATCTGGTGTCAAGTTATCTACAACCGGACATTAACAAATTCCCATCTGCCTATAACCGTAGGCACGGCTTTCGAAAGATTATACACTGCAGGGGTGTCCCAACTTAGCCCATGACAAGCTCTCGCGATCAACGAAGGAATAGACCTTCTCCCAGGAAGACCCGATCAGACTCGGAATCCCGGTTTACAAGACATTTCGACAATGGTAAAACAAGACCAGCAAAGCCTCCCGCTGTGCCGACAAATCCCGATAGGAGCTGCAGATATCTCTTTCTCAGGGCACACCGGATTGTCCAAACTTCTGGTAGGCCATCCCAGAGTTGCCCCTGGTGGCCACCGGCGGCTGACGGGTTGGACCAACACTCACGACGAGCACTGGCCCGGGGGGGATAATATAAAGATGACCCTCGAGAGCGCGACTCCCAAGGGAAAAAGGGCTAGGTGAGGCAAATGTAAAACCAAGGTTGGGCCTTGCTGGAGGAGTTTTATTCAAAGCAAACTGTCAAGGGGGTCCCATAAATCACCCGGCCGCATAAGGAACGCAAAATCCGGGAACATAACACCGGTATGACGGAAACTAGGGCGGCAAGAGTGGAACGAAACACCAGGCAAAAGTCTGAGTCTTCCACCCTTTACCAAGTATATAGATGCATTAATAATATAAGAGATATTGTGATATCCCAACCAAAATCCTGTCCACCATGGAGAAATCTTCAACTTCACCTACAACTAGCAATGCTATAAGAGGGGCTGAGCAAAAGCGGTAACATAGCCAAGCAATGGTTTGCATAGGAAAGGTGTCAAAGGTTAGAGGTTCATGGCAATATGGGATGGCTTGATAAACAGGTAATAGGTAGCGCAGCATAGCGATAGAACGAAGCAACTAGCATAGCAATGATAGTAGTGAGATCCAGGGTGACGGTCATCTTGCCTGAAATCCCGCAACGAAGAAGAACGAGTCCATGAAGAAGACGAACGGATGAAGCCACGAAGACGAACCAAGCGTAGACGGACGAATCCTCACGATCGCAACGAAATAGGAACTATCGAAAAGAAGCACACAACATAGTAAACACACCACACATGAACAAGGCATGATGCACAAACAAGCATGATGCATGACAAGGCTACATGAAGCTACTCATGGCAAGAGATGATGAAAACAAGAGCAACACACTAAGGCAAGTTTAAATGAGGCCGGGATCAACATATAACAATTCCGGTAAGTCCTCATATGCATATTTCGAAATTGGTCCAGATCTGAATAAACCTTATGTTCAAGTTATTAAACAGCAAGTTAAAATGCACCAAGAAGATCTACACGAGATTCTAGTCAAGTTACATATAAAGTTCATTTAGTTCGGAGCTACGGCCTAGAAGATATGAGCAACACAAGTTAAACATGGCACTGATGCAAAATGCATACAAACATCAAGCAGACACCTAAAAACAAGGATGCAACATGATAATATGAAGCTACATGCAAATCTAAGCAAGTTTCATATATAGCACACTCAAAACGGAGCAACGGTTCAACACACACACACTATACAAGTTATAAGGACAAGCTGTCCAAAACAGCAACTAGGCATATTGCAAGCATCAAAACAACATGCTACAGCATCTCAACATGAAAACAAAAAGCATGGGCATGATGTATAGGTAAATCATAACAAAACATGAACACTGAGCTATCTCCAGAAATCACTAGAACATGTCCAAACACACATGGTAAGATTGCAAGTTATAACAATTCAGACTTTGCAGATAATAACATCACGATGCAATGTTTAGAGCTATCAAACAACATGTTACAGGAACTTATCATGGCAAACAAAGGCATGACGTGAATCTACTAATTGCATAGATCAAAAGTCCTTTACTGACCATAAGCCAAAAAGGATCAGAAAATATGATGGCACCCACGTAAACATAGCAAGTTATTATTGCAGATTCAAACATGGCAGGAACAAAATTATGAAGGCATGTTGATGAGCTTGTACCACTCACCACAGAGCAATACATGGCATGGAAAGGCACCCAACAGTAAGAAGACATGTTTGTGAAGCTAATCATGGCAATAGCGAGTCCATAGGGTGCATGGAACACTAGCAACAATCATGGTAACAAGTGAACTTAATGTTAACAGGCTGACAGCAACATTATCAAGCAACTTTGGAACAAGATATGAACAAGCTACAGAAACCTATAAATGCAACCAGGGGCATGTGTGGTTAGAGGATGACATGTAGATCAAAACATATTTATAGAACATCTCCAGATTATGCATAGAATGATTTGTAGCAACATGTTTATATAGCATCACGAAATAACAGATTCAGCCTAGCAAAACAGCAACATCATGTACCCAACTTAACAAGCTCGATTCACTCACCATAAGTCATTGCATGACAAGATAAGCATAGCATCATCAAGAAGACATGTTTATGTAACAATCCAAGGAAAGAACAAGTTCATAGCATGCAAGTATCAACTACAACAACCTTGGCCAAATTGAATAACACGTAAACAATCTATCAGGAAACATTTTGAAGCACAAGTAGAGCACGAAAATGACATGCTAGACTACTCCATAATTACAAACGAGGGCATGAATGGATAGACAATAACCATATGTTCAGAACACTCTTACTGAAGTATCTCAAAATATGCATGGATCTCTCTGTAGCATCAAGTTTACATGGCATCAAAATAACAGCAGAACGGGGACTAAAATCAGCAACATCACGATGTCTAGTTTGCATGCTTGTGCTAGTCACCACATTGATTTCAAAAATACATGGCATACACCTCTGTAAAGAAGACATGGCGTAGTTCAAAACACATGTAGACATCAACCTCATAGGATGCACACATCAATCATGGCAAAAATGACAAATGAGCTCGTTCTGTTAATAGACAGCAGAAAACATCATGAAGCACTCTTACAACGATGATTCATGCATCAAGATGACCTCAAATGAATATGACGCAATGGAATGAAATGATGTACTCGTTGAGACGAACAATTTGACATATTACATGCACAAAACGGAGCTACGGATGCAAAGATACGACATGACGAACATGGCATGAAAATGCAAAATATCAGGGACTTGGCAGTTTTTTTACCACTCCGAAAAGCTGGACGGGGTCGAGCGGGACGAGGAGATCTGGGCGTGGGGGCGTTTGGATCGGCGGCTGGGTGGATCCGATCCAACCCGGGCGGATCCGGCCGGAGCTCCGGCGAGGACGAACTCCGGCGAGCGGGGCGGCGTGGAGGAGGTCGGGGCGACTCCGGGGAGGACGCGGGCGGCGGACCCGGCCGGAGGCGGGAGCCAGCGAGGGCGGAGGCGGGCGGCCGCGGCGGAGGCGGGCGGGCGCCGGCGGCGGCGCTCCGGGCTGGCGGCGCGGAGGAGCTCGCCCGGCCAGCGGCGGCGCGGGGCGGGACGGTGCCGGGTGGCCGGAGGGCGGCGACGGAGGGAGCGCGACGGCGGGGAGCCGGCGGCGAAGGGCCGGGCCGCGGGGCGCCGGCAGTGGCGAAGGTGGAGCGCTGCGGCGGCGGGGCCGGCGCGGGCGGCGGCGGGGCCGCGGCCGGCGGCGGCGGAAAGGCGGGGCGGCGGCGCGGGACGGTCCGCGGGGGCCGGAGGCGGGTTCGAGCGGGCCGGCGGCGGCGCGGGCAGCCGGGCGCCACGTGGCACTGCGTGATTAGGCGGGGGACGTGGGCGTACGTGTCCGTCCGTCACGGACGCGTCCGGTGGCGGCGGAGGACGATTTTAGGGTTTCGTGTGCGAAATCATCCGCGAATTTCGGGGGAGGGGCTAGTTTTATAGGTAGAGGGAGCTAGGAGAGTCCAAATGAGGAGCGGTTTTCGCCCACACGATCGTGATCGAACGACCGAGAGCATGGAGGGGAGTTAGATGGGTTTTGGGCCACTTTGGAAGGGGTGTTGGGCTGCAAAGAGAGAGGGGCTTTACGGTTACCCGGTTAACCGTTGGAGTACCAAACGACCTCCAAATGGCACAAAACTTGACAGGCGGTCTACCGATGCTATACCAAGGACACTTGGCAAGAATCGGTCCATTCCGAGAACGTTTAACACCCACTCACAACGAGAGACGGAAGGGGAACGCCGGAGGGCATAGGAGTGCCGGATTGCAAAACGGACAACGAGGAAAATGCTCGGATGCATGAGACGAACACGTATGCAATGCAATACACATGATGACATGATAAAATGCAACACGCAAGCAAACGACATGGCAACTATGGCGAATAACTGGCAGACACCTGGTGCATCGGATCCGGGGCGTTACAACACTCCTCCACTAACAAGAGATCTCGTCCCGAGATCTTAGGACCGAGACGGAAGGGAAAATGGATGAGGTGAAACAAGAACTCAAGAGAAGAAGCAAAGAATCGAGAGCACTCGAGAAGAAGAGAGGAACGACGAGAATGACGAGAATCAAAAACTCACGGAATCAGATAGACTAAGAAACAACTCTGGTTAGAAGAAGATAAGAAACGAATAAGACTGAAAGGATTTAGGCAGCACTCCGGTTGAACAAGGAAAGAATAGAACACGAACTAGAGAGGATGGAATGATACTTGATGAAGACATGACACAAAACCTCCGGAAAGAATTGAAAGAGATTGAATGAAAAGAATTTAGAGGGATTGAATGGATTTGAATATCTGAGAAGAACGAAGAACTGCAAAACTCCACTTGAAAAGAATACAGAGGATTAATTTCACTTCGACACGCAAGAAGAAAAGATACTTGAACTCCACCAACAAAAACTTGATGAACACTTGAGGAATGAATTAAATCATGAAGAACCACCATGAAGAACTCCGGTACCAAAAGGATGACGACATAAGATTGAAGGATTAAAGAATTAGATGAGCCTTGCGATGATTTAAATGGGGGTTTCGACGAAATGGCCGAGGAAGTTGAACTCCGGAAAAGAAAAGATGAAAACACTTGGAACTAGAATTTATTCATCAAGAACAAACTCTAAAGGAAGGGATTACTCACTTGGATGAAATAAAAATAAGATTTATTGTATGCTTATCCTTCATCAAATTAAATTGATGACAACAATGGATTTTTGCATATTACTTATTCTTGTTGAAAAAGAATTGAGCAGTGACATGTCGCAAACTTGAGAAGGTCTTCATGAACCACCGGTAGGATTGGAAACAACGAATGAATTAATAAGATAAGACCGGAAAAAGAATCCGGAACGAACCACCGTTAGAATTCGGAAATGACTGATGAAAAAGAATGAATCACCGGGAAGAATTTAGAAGGACCAATATGCTAGAGGGGATTTAGATGCAAAAGAACAAGGAGATCATGAGCTGATTACAGAGCACTTGAACGAAGCACCGGAATAAATAGAGAACGATAACTGGAATGATGGCCTCCGGTAAAAGAATTGGGAAAACAACTTCTGACATACTCCGGATGGTTAGAGAGAATATCTGACAAACTGAAATAATTGGAGAGGCTGATATGAAGCTAGAACCACGAGACTTCGAGAGAACAGACAAGATTTTGAGGAAAAACTCTTCTTCGGTCTTCAACTGATGACGCGAAACACCACCAAAATTATTGAGGTACTCCGGGAGAATGAAAAGAGAAGAGGTAGAGTCAACAATGAAAAATGATTTGAAATCGATCTTGGAAAGGCATCTGACTGATGAAATTCATTCTTACGTCAGACTTGAAAATAATTTTAGAATAACTCCGGGAAAATAGAAGAGTCAGGTAAGATCCTGGAAAAAGACCTGTGGGTTAGGGCCCACTGAAGAGATAACACCGTTGAAAAGGATGATGAACAGATAGATGATGCACCGGAACAATTGAAATATTTGAATAACGTGACAACCTCGAATTAATTGGAACACAGACGAATCTCCTGAGATGTCTTCCGAACTCCGGAATGATTGAATGGCGAGAGGCAAACGAGCAAGGAGAACACTTGATCCAGGGAAAAGAATATGATTAATCCGAAAAAAAAACTTGAATTGAGTCCACCGAAGGAGAAAAGGAGCTAAAGAATGTCCACCGAGACGAGAATTCACCGGTTGAAATAATTGAAGGAAGATTGAAGAGGCTCCGCATGAATGAAATTGATGCTTGAAACAGACTCAGGCTCCGGGAAGAAGAGGGTGGGAGGGCGGGAAAACAAAGACAACTTGGAAGGGGAAAACGATGAATATCTTGAAGAGAAAAACACCGGTTAAAATCATTGAAGAAAGAAAGTAAAGACTTCACACGAGTAGGATGGATACTCGATTACGGACTCCGGTTCCGAGAAGAAGAAGGGGTGGGCGGGTGGGAAAGAAAACAACTGAGGACTGAACTCAAAGATGAAGAGACTCGAGTCAACTTGACGAGAAATGCACCGGATGAAAGAGCTAAGGAACAACGATCAGAAAACCAACTGCGTGATCATAAAGAAAAATTTGAAGGCAAGAGGAGTAATTCAAAACACCTACGTCAAGAATCCTTACCAGAGGGACGAAGGGGCTGAGGAGTAAAAAGAATTCCTACTCTCCGATATAACTAGACTCCGAAAACAGTTTTCTTCTAGACTCAACAATAGCCAAACTACACGATCAATCAAGGGGGCTCCTAGGGTCGGTCGAGGCTCTGATTACCAACTTGTCACGCCCAATATGCGACCCTATCCAAAAGGAACTCGACGGTCCCACCAAGGATAGACCCGAATATTGAAACGCTTTTGCAAGGTGGATATCATTACATCAACATTACATAATAGATGGGGATACATACAAGAGGCATACAATGCCACACGAATACAACATCACAATACATAAGAGCATCATCCGACTACGGATGAAACACAAACAGAAACTCAAACTACATCCACCCTACTAGCCCAGGCTGCCGACCTGGAACCTATCCCCTGATCGAAGAAGCAGAAGACGAACTCCAAGACAAGCAAAAATCGCTCTCGCGTCAAGATCATCGCATAACCTGTACCTGCAACTGTTGTTGTAGTAATCTGTGAGCCACGAGGACTCAGCAATCCCATTACCATGGGTATCAAGACTAGCAAAGCTTAAAGGGAAAGGAAGGGGTAAAGTGGTGAGGTTGCAGCAGTGACTAAGCATATATGGTGGCTAACATACGCAAATAAGAGCGAGAAGAGGAGCAATGGAACGGTCGTGAAACTAGCAATGATCAAGAAGTGATCCTGAACTCCTACTTACGTTAAACATAACCCAAAAATCGTGTTCACTTCCCGGACTCCACCGAAAAGAGACCATCACGGCTACACACGCGGTTGATGCGTTTTAATTCGGATCTGGTGTCAAGTTATCTACAACCGGACATTAACAAATTCCCATCTGCCTATAACTGCAGGCACGGCTTTCGAAAGATTATACCCTGCAGGGGTGTCCCAACTTATCCCATGACAAGCTCTCGCGATCAACGAAGGAATAGACCTCCTCTCAGGAAGACCCGATCAGACTCGGAATCCCGGTTTACAAGACATTTCGACAATGGTAAAACAAGACCAGCAAAGCCTCCCGCTATGCCGACAAATCCCGATAGGAGCTGCACATATCTCATTCTCAGGTCACACCGGATTGTCCAAACTTCCGGTAGGCCATCCCAGAGTTGCCCCTGGTGGCCACCGGCGGCTGACGGGTTGGACCAACACTCACGACGAGCACTGGCCCGGGGGGATAATATAAAGATGACCCTCGAGAGCGCGACTCCCAAGGGAAAAAGGGCTAGGTGAGGCAAATGTAAAACCAAGGTTGGGCCTTGCTGGAGGAGTTTTATTCAAAGCGAACTGTCAAGGGGGTCCCATAAATCACCCGACCACATAAGGAACGCAAAATCCGGGAACATAACACTGGTATGACGGAAACTAGGGCGGCAATAGTGGAACAAAACACCAGGCAAAAGGCCGAGTCTTCCACCCTTTACCAAGTATATAGATGCATTAATAATATAAGAGATATTGTGATATCCCAACCAAAATCCTGTCCACCATGGAGAAATCTTCAACTTCACCTGCAACTAGCAACGCTATAAGAGGGGCTGAGCAAAAGCGGTAACATATCCAAGCAATGGTTTGCATAGGAAAGGTGTCAAAGTTTAGAGGTTCATGGCAATATGGGATGGCTTGATAAACAGGTAATAGGTAGCGCAGCATAGCGATAGAACGAAGGAACTAGCATAGCAATGATAGTAGTGAGATCCAGGGTGACGGTCATCTTGCCTAAAATCCCGCAAGGAAGAAGAACGAGTCCATGAAGAAGACGAACGGATGAAGCCACGAAGACGAACCAAGCGTAGATGAACGAATCCTCACGATCGCAACGAAATAGGAACTATCGAAAAGAAGCACACAACATAGTAAACACACCACACATGAACAAGGCATGATGCATAACCAAGCATGATGCATGAAAAGGCTACATGAAGCTACTCATGGCAAGAGATGATGCAAACAAGAGCAACACACTAAGGCAAGTTTAAATGAGGCCGGGATCAACATATAACAATTCCGGTAAGTCCTCATATGCATATTTCGAAATTGGTCCAGATCTGAATAAACCTTATGTTCAAGTTGTTAAACAGCAAGTTAAAATGCACCAAGAAGATCTACACGAGATTCTAGTCAAGTTACATATAAAGTTCATTTAGTTCGGAGCTACGGCCTAGAAGATATGAGCAACACAAGTTAAACATGGCACTGATGCAAAATGCATACAAACATCAAGCAGACACCTCAAAACAAGGATGCAACATGATAATATGAAGCTACATGCAAATCTAAGCAAGTTTCATATATAGCACACTCAAAACGGAGCAACGGTTCAACACACACACACTATACAAGTTATAAGGACAAGCTGTCCAAAACAGCAACTAGGCATATTGCAAGCATCAAAACAACATGCTACAACATCTCAACATGAAAACAAAAGGCATGGTCATGATGTATAGGTAAATCATAACAAAACATGAACACTGAGCTATCTCCAGAAATCACTAGAACATGTCCAAACACACATGGTAAGATTGCAAGTTATAACAATTCAGACTTTGCAGATAATAACATCACGATGCAATGTTTAGAGCTATCAAACAATATGTTACAGGAACTTATCATGGCAAACAAAGGCATGACATGAATCTACTAATTGCATAGATCAAAAGTCCCGTACTGACCATAAGCCAAAAAGGATCAGAAAATATGATGGCACCCACATAAACATAGCAAGTTATTATTGCAGATTCAAACATGGCAGGAACAGAATTATGAAGGCATGTTGGTGAGCTTGTACCACTAACCACAGAGCAATACATGGCATGGCAAGGCACCCAACAGTAAGAAGACATGTTTATGAAGCTAATCATGGCAATAGCGAGTACATAGGGTGCATGGAACACTAGCAACAATCATGGTAACAAGTGAACTTAATGTTAACAGGCTAACAGCAACATTATCAAGCAACTTTGGAACAAGATATGAACAAGCTACAGCAACCTATAAATGCAACCAGGGGCATGTGTGGTTAGAGGATGACATGTAGATCAAAACATATTTATAGAACATCTCCAGATTATGCATAGAATGATTTGTAGCAACATGTTTATATAGCATCACGAAATAACAGATTCAGCCTAGCAAAACAGCAACATCATGTACCCTACTTAACAAGCTCGATTCACTCACCACAAGTCATTGCATGACAAGATAAGAATAGAATCATCAAGAAGACATGTTTATATAACAATCCAAGGCAAGAACAAGTTCATAGCATGCCAGGATCAACTACAACAACCTTGGCCAAATTGAATAACACGTAAACAATCTATCAGGAAACATTTTGAAGCACAAGTAGAGCACGAAAATGACATGCTAGACTACTCCATAATTACAAACAAGGGCATGAATGGATAAACAATAACCATATGTTCAGAACACCCTTACTGAAGTATCTCAAAATATGCATGGATCTCTCTGTAGCATCAAGTTTACATGGCATCAAAATAACAGCAGAACAGGGACTAAAATCAGCAACATCACGATGTCTAGTTTGCATGCTTGTGCTAGTCACCACATTGATCACAAAAATACATGGCATACACCTATGTAAAGAAGACATGGCATAGTTCAAAACACATGTAGACATCAACCTCATAGGATGCCCACATCAATCATGGCAAAAATGACAAATGAGCTCGTTCTGTTAACAAACAGCAGAAAACATCAGGAAGCACTCTTACAACGATAATTCAGGCATCAAGATGACCTCAAATGAATATGATGTAATGGAATGAAATGATGTACTCGTTGAGACGAACAATTTGACATATTACACGCACAAAACGGAGCTACGGATGCAGAGATACAACATGATAACATGGCATGAAAATGCAAAATATCAGGGACTTAGCAGTTTTTTTACCACTCCGAAAAGTTGGACGGGGTCGAGTGGGACGAGGAGATCCGGGCGCGGGGGCGTTTGGATCGGCGGCTGGGTGGATCTGATCCAACCCGGGCGGATCCAGCTGGAGCTCCGGCGAGGACAAACTCCGGCGAGCGGGGCGGCGCGGAGGAGGTCGGGGCGACTCCGGGGAGGACGCGGGCGGCAGACCCGGCCGGAGGCGGGAGCCGGCGAGGGTGGAGGCGAGCGGCCGCGGCGGAGGCGGGCGGGCGCCGGCGGCGGCGCTCCGGGCTGGCGGCGCGGAGGAGCTCGCCCGGCCGGCGGCGGCGCAGGGCGGCACGGTGCCGGGTGGCCGGAGGGCGGCGACGGAGGGAGCGCGGAGGCGGGGAGCCGGCGGCGAAGGGCCGGGCCGCGGGCGCCGGCGGCGGCGAAGGCGGAGCGCTGCGGCGGCGGGGCCGCGGCCGGCGGCGGCGGAGAGGCGGGGCGGCGGCGCAGGCTGGGCCGCGGGGGGCGGAGGCGGGCCCGAGCGGGCCGGCGGCGGCGCGGGCAGCCGGGCGCCACGTGGCACTGCGTGATTGGGCGGGGGACGCGGGCGGACGTGTCCGGCCGTCACGGACGCGTCCAGTGGCGGTGGAGGGCGATTTTAGGGTTTCGTCTGCGAAATCATCCGCGAATTTCGGGGGAGGGGCTAGTTTTATAGGTAGAGGGAGCTAGGAGAGTCCAAATGAGGAGCGGTTTTCGCCCACACGATCGTGATCGAACGACCGAGAGCATGGAGGGGAGTTAGATGGGTTTTGGGCCACTTTGGAAGGGGTGTTGGGCTGCAAAGAGAGAGGGGTTTTACGGTTACCCGGTTAACCGTTGGAGTACCAAACGACCTCCAAATGGCACGAAACATGACAGGCGGTCTACCGGTGCTATACCAAGGCCGCTTGGCAAGACTCGGTCCATTCCGAGAACGTTTAACACCCACTCACAACGAGAGACGAAAGGGGAACGTCGGAGGGCATAGGAGTGCCGGATTGCAAAACGGACAATGGAGAAAATGCTCGGATGCATGAGACGAACACGTATGCAATGCAATACACATGATGACATGATAAAATGCAACACACAAGTAAACGACATGGCAACTATGGCGAATAACTGGCAGACACCTGGCGCATCGGATCCGGGGCGTTACAGCATAGAGTGGTTAGGGAGGTATTGTTGCCCAGAGCAACAAATATCTAGGCAGCATATGTGGATTACGTCCCATTTTTGTTCTCTTTAGCCAGCTTTTTCCTATGTGAGGACAGCAAACCGATTGACCAGGTCATTCTCTATTGCGTTTTCATGCCTTTCTACCCTTCTTCAACCACGAGACATGAGACTCATTCCTTAGCTACTGATTTTCCCCTTTTGAACCTAGATGCAGGTTCGATGCCTACTCTCTTGGACATTACAGTCTCCCTTCCTTTCCTTATTCAACCCAGAAATGGATTAGTCTGCATGAAGTAGGGTTTCATTTAATAGTGCAAATTAAGGTTTTCGTCTGCCTCTCCAGCAGAGCAGAGGATAGCAAATTGGGAAGATGGTGGAGTGCAAAAAGATCCACATGCAGCGATGTGGCAGATGGGGCAATAGAACAAGGGTATGGTCCTAAAAGAGGTAGAATATGTGAGGGTCAGTGGAAGTGGCTTCGCTCGTGGTCATCGTCCTCCGCACACACTACGGCGGCGAGCTTGGGGACGGAGGCCATCCCGCGCGGGCGCTAGCTAGGTCTGAGAGGACGGCCTTATCGTTAGTGCCTGACCTCACTCGCCGACGACGAGTGCGTCAACCTTGCATGTCCTTTTCTTCCCCGATGGATCTATGACCACCGTTGAGGAGGGAGAGAGAGGCCGTCGTTTTTAGATCTGGAGAGAGGGTAATAGTGTGAGAAGCAAGTGGGCAACCCTTAGCAAGAAAGCGCTGAAGCTCCAGCTTATATATCTTTTTATACTACTAGTACCCCTATTCAAGAATTCATCCGATTAACCAGTTAACTTGCCGATTAATCCCTACTCATAGGGTCACCAAGTAGCCGATAAACTGATTAATCGTCTGATTAATTGATAAAATGGCCGATTAGCCGATTAATCCCCTTCTCGCCAGCCAACCGAGCAGGTACAAGTTAATGATTTCCTCAACAATTACTAGTACTAGAGGTGGAGTAGTGGTAGAGTAGTTTATATTTTCTCTACATACAGTACCAGTTAGTCGTGCTTCAAAACTGAACGGCACGCCATTAAAAAATAAATTCGAGAAATAATGCGGCAGTTCGGACCAACTCGGCCAGATCGCAATTTGCATGAGAAATGACACACCATGCTTCGTTGACATGTGGTCCCATTCCAACATGTCAGTGAGACGATGGTGAGTTCTTTTGTACAATTTCCAAACGGACGTCTATGTACTGTGGCAACCGTCCACCACCTCTTCGCCTTTCCATCTCGATTTGGAACTGTTGTCGCACGCTCTTCCTCCCTCCTCCATTTGCCTTCACCATTCCTTCTGCCATTGTTCGATCATCTTCTCCATGGAGGGAACTAGCCAGAAACGACCCCGTTATTCTTGCCTCGATCTGAAAAATGACGTGGTGGAGGAACTCATTGATCGGTGCGACATCATCACCTCGGCTAGCATGGCAGGTTCGTTCAAGACCATTCTTGACTCAACTAATAACATCATTACAAGGAACCCAAGGGTCTAGGAGTGGTTTGATCTCCCTTATCTTCTTTGCTATAAGCCTGTTCGCATGGGCGCGGACAACGGAAGCCTCGCCTTGTGCAAGTTAATGCTGCTTGATAATGATATGTATGATGTCAAGATGCCATCGCTTAAGGGTAAGGCCTGGGCTGGCGCAAATGGATATTGGGTTGTTTATATTGGGTACAATTGCGAGTGGGAACTTGTGAATGTGTACAATCGTCAGTGGATTCCACTTCCAAAAATTTCAGAGTGCCCTGAGGCTGAGCACACAGATGATCTACGTGCGTTCAAATATGATCATAGTGGCTGTCATCTATGGAAGATAGCAATTTGTCGAGTTCCCAACCGCACTTGGGATTATAAGAACTATGAAGTTGTTGCTATCTTCGACAAGCTTGTTGTCGTCGTTACTGCTTCCACGACTCGTCCACGGATATAGCTCAAAAATCAATTTATGTACACGAATGAGTATTGTGATGCAATTGCATACGAGCGTCTTGTGTTTGCTGCCACTACTCGTGGCACTATTTTTGCATGGCATCCTCGTGGTTTCGGTACGTTTGTATTCCACCGTAATTATAATTGTTTCATCCACATGCATGCGGGTTAGCAAGTTTCCCTTTACTAATTAACCTTCTTGTGTTTCCGAGGTCCTGTGAACATTCCACCACCTATACTTGAAAAAATTTATAACCAAGGGGGAGATGACGATGGTGATGATCACGAGCATGAAGATGAGCAGAACTTAGATAATCAGTGGCGCCTGGCAACTAATTATGATGGATCACCTCTTCTTGTCTACATACAGTGCACTGAGATTGTTACTACTGAGGGAGCATGTGTTGTCTCCCATGGTCGCCCTCTCCGGACCTATTCCAACACCCGTTGCAGGGTATTCGGGATGGATACTAGTTTGCTAGCGCCAACACCTTCTCCCTGGTTCAGTATTGATAGTCTTGGTCTCTTGGAGAAAACTCGCTCTTCCTTGGACCAAACTATCCAATGATGGTGAAAGGCGATCCAGCTATTGTTGACACAACATTACTACCATTTATGAGAAGCAAATGTATCTATACATCGGACATTGCGGTGGTTCCCTACCCTGGTCCTGATATATGCCGCTTCAGCCTGGATTATCGGTCCTGCCTTGCTCTCGATATTGACAATAGATGGCCCTTCCCAGAGCACCTATGGTTCAAAGTAAGTGTTTCCAACACCGAGGATTGGTTGAGATGAAGTTCATTTCATTGCTTGTTATTTGTTGTGTGATGAAAACTTAGTATTTGTAGAATGTTTTGTTAGAAATAATCTATAATCCAACATGTATCCTCGTTGTCGTTGTGTGTTGATGACTTGTTGTATGTAGTGAATGGTACATTTGCAAATGCATGTCATAAACCTAATTTATTAATGGTTGTCGAGGCATTTCTTGGAGTGTGAGTACTGTAGTAGTATAGCCAGCATCTGGTTAGTATATAAAGTTGCCACATCACATAGAGCCAACCTAATATTGGAGTATGCTAGCGCTCCACCGGTGCGCCGCTTCAAATGGCGGACGAAGTGAGAGGTCGCGTCACCTTGTGTCCAGATCTGAGATGCCACGTGTACCGGATGAATGACTCCAATTCGACCACCATGATGCTAGGTGCGAGCCGAGGAACACTATTGGAGAGACCCCCCTCATAATTTTCCTACATTGGTCAATTGATTCATAGGATAGAATGCTATAGGATTTTTTTCCTATGTAAACATGTATTAATTGGCAATCTAGCATCCACTCCAACTTTTGTTTCACTTCGTTTGTTCCTACGAAGAGTGTACTTGCTCTAAATGATGTGCCGCTGCAAGAGTGGCCATATTAATTAACCATGCTGTAAAAAGGTGGACCAGCTTTGGCTATAGTATACTACTGTACTAGGTTAGTAGGTGACCTTGCGCTTGGCTCTTCTAATCTTCCAGGAGTCGAACAATAATGATGGTACTACAGTAGTACTTCTGGCAATCTGACACCAAATGAACTGATGCACGTCCACCGCTTGTAAGCAAAAGTTTCTCCTCGTGCTGCAAGCCACCGCGCACGCGTTGGCGAGGGAGAAGGCGTAGTAAGCAAGCTTCTCATCGAGTTGACAGGACACAACAAAGTTATTTAGTACTCTCTTCAAAAAGGGCCGACCATGTCCATGGCTATCATATCGTGCTCTGTCATTGAGTACGTGCACTATTCACGTGCCATCGAGGAGAAAAAATATTGCGTAGTACTAGGTGCCATCGAAGTGCACGACTCACTTACGCATTGCATATCTCCATTTTCTTGCATGACACGTCCACCTTGATGCTAGATGTCCCGCGTGTAGGCAAAAGGATGAACAAAGCTCATGTCTTAAATGAAAGAGTGGAAGAACATAAATACCCGACGACCGAGAAGGAGCAATAAACCTCGCGGTGGAGCGTCTGCACTCATAATATTTTATATTATTCAGCGACATAAAATCAACCAAATCTCTCCAGGTTCCTATACCATTCTATAGTATGAGAATAACTTTGAATGTAAGCCATTGATTCACTCTATCCAATGGTCATAGTTGGAAAATCCAAATAAAACCAAGCATTGGATCAACTCTTTTGGCACTCAGATTGTTGCCTCCTACCCACCTAGCCCACCTATATATCCGCTCACGTGTGAAGACCACAGGAGCTATCCACTCAGATTGTATGTTAAAAAATAAAGGTCGGTAACTAATGTGGCACCTCGGGCCAAGGCGGCCAGATCGCATTTTGCACGAGAAATTACACACCATGTTTCGTTGACATGTGGTCCCGTTCCAACATGTAAGTGAGACGATGGAGAGTCCTTTTGTACAATTTCCTAACGGATGTCTATGTAGGCCAAGACGCCTCTTCGTGTATCGTGGCAACCGTCCACCGAATCTTCGCCTTTCCCTCTCGATTTGGAATTGCTGTCGCACGCACTTCCTCCCTCCTCCATTTTCCTTCACGCTTCCTTCTGCCATTGTTCGATCGTCTTCTCCATGGAGGGAACAGGATGGAAACGACCCCGTTATTCTTGCCCTGATCTGAATGATGACTTCATCTCGAGATTGACAGTAGCTGGCCCTTCCTAGAGAATCACTTCTAGTTCAAAGCAAGCATTTCCAACGCCGACGAGTGGTTGAGCTGAAGTTCGTTTCGTTGCTTGTTATTTGTTGTGTGATGAAAACTTTAGTATTTATAATGTATCCTCGTTGTCATTGTGGGTTGATGACCTGTTGTATGTAATAAAATGATATACCTACCATAAACTTACTAAATTTATGAATGGCTTTCGAGTCGCTTCTCTGAGTGGGTGCTGCGCCGAGACAAAAAAATATTTTCTGAATACATAATTGTACGTGCATTGCAACAGGTTATCGGATGAGGCCAATCAACAATAGTACTACTATTTTTACTAGCTTCACATGTTTCGCGTGTCGGGTGGGTGTTTTTACTATAGTTGTGAATCCCATCATGCTATGTCCTCGGATGAGTCCAGTAGAAATTGCATTCTGATGTTTGGGTTCGAACTTTCAAAAGTGTTGCACTATCTCTACGTCTATGATACGTAATATAACAAGTTTTAAACTTGAGACCAGCCACCCACCCTCACAAAGAACACTTTTTAACCTAGCACAGACTCGAGGAAATTTGGCCATTGTGTGAGGTGGGCCATATGTTAATGTGTTCGTTGTACGTAACTAGCACCTCGAATCCTCGATACTATATAGTAGGGTGGCATGGGCCAGAACAAGCATTCACGTCCAGGAGTACAACACATGCCACCAGCACGACTTCCATCTGACACCATATTTCTTGGAGTCCATGCTACAACTATCTCTTCAACCTCGTCGTTTCTCTAACTCTGCCATTGCGCGGCGGGCGAGGTGGGGGTTTGCCGATAGTCGGTTTCCTCAACTGCAGTCCCACTTGTAAGGCCAACTCCAACGCACGACCCCAAACGGACCTCCATTTTTCCCGGATTCTATCCATTTGGGTAGGGCAATGGGGTCGTGTCTGGGCCATTTCTCGGATGCGGTGGCCGTGCGCCCAACGCGCGGACGCATCCCGGTCGTGTACATTTTTCTTTGCAAACACAAATCTTTTTATCATTGTTTTTTGGTACATGGAAATACATCGTCAAATTTTGACTAGAAAAGCAAGACCAAAGAAAAGAAGAACCACAAGAATACATTTTAGAAGATATCCAACTTCCATAACTACTCGTGTAAGTTGGATTAGTGCCTTCTCGATGCATTCATTGTTGATCTGTGGAGGCTCGATCTTGCGTTCTTCTTTCTTCTTCGAGTGTAAAGAAGTAGACGTTGCTTCCTCGCATCTAGTCTCATGTCTAGCCTCTATTCTATCAACAAGTGCACTAGTCTCATCTCTAGCCTCTATGCTAGCTGAAAGTGCTAGAACATCTACTAAATTGCGCTCTATCAATATACCGATGTACTCTTCTTCCCAATACCAAAACTTGCATCGATTCCACACAATAAAATTTTAAGTTAGCACAACTAGTCTAATCCGAGAGCACAATTGAAGCTAAAGTAGCACATCCCCCATCGGTTGAGCACTTGATGAACACCCATCCGGGATGTTCCGGCGTTGTAGACACGCGGCGCAAGACCTTCTTTGGGCAGTTGTTGCACGTAATGAGTGGCAACGGTGCGCCGGTAAGCTTTTGTGCCAGCATCGAACCCGGCCGACCGCCATTCATGTATCTGCCGGCGAACTGTCGACGGTGAAGATCCGAGCGGCTAGAGGAGCAACCTTACTACCATTTATGAGAAGCAATTGTATCTATACCTCAGACATTGCTATGCTTCCCTACTGTGGCTATCACAATACAGGTCATGAAATAGGCCGCTTCATCCTGGATGATCAGTCCTGCGTTGGTCTCGAGATTGACAGTAGCATGCCCTTCCGAGACAAACTCTTCTGGTTCAAAGCAGCGTTTCCAATGCCGAGGAGTGGTTGAGCTGAAGTTCATTTCATTGCTTGTTATTTGTTGTGTGATGAAAACTTTAGTATTTACTAGAATGTTTTGTTGGAACAAATCTATAATCCAACATGTATCCTCGTTGTCGTTATGTGTTGATGACTTGTTGTATGTAATGAATGGTACATTTGCATATGCATGTCATAAACTAAATTTATAAATGGTTTTCGACTCACTTCTTGGAGTGTTAGTGCCGTAGTAGTATAGCCAGCATCCATAGTAGAATGAAGTTGCCACATCACATAGAGCCACCCAATAGTTAGTTCCAGTTAGATCAACTAGAGCTAGGTGTCACACGGAGGCCGAGAAATATGGTGATACTGTGCCTGCGTGAGGTGGGCTTGTACGTAATATGATGTAGGCACAGGGCAAGCCGTGTTTCCTACTCCTCCGATCTAAATGTGGAGAAGATTTGGTCGAGTTCTTCCTCCTTTTGCCAACACGTGGGACATCCAGCATCCAGGTCGTGTCATGCAAGAAAATGGAGAGGTAGTTGAAGCCACGTGATGTGCATCTTGGGTTAAACTGTAAATAGAATCTTACTACTCTTGAGTAACGCCAAAAGCGGCCACCGAAGATCTTTATTGGATTTGTTTTTCATCACCAGCACGTCGAGGTGAAAGATGTGCAGGTTCAGTGGGTCCTCTTGCATTTTCACTGACATGTGGGACCGCATATGAGCAAATAGACGATGGGCTTCGTGCATCTGTTGGCTGACTGAGAAGAGAGACAGAGGAGGGCTGAGCACGGACTCCAGGAAATTGTTCTACGTAACCAGCACCTCGATATAGGCTCGATATAGTGGGGTGGCATGGGCCATAACTAGCATTCATGTCTAGCAGTATGTCACACGCCACCCACACGAGTCCCATATGACACCAATTTTCTTGGAGTCCGTGGTACAACCATCTCTTCTCCCTCCTATTTTCTCAGCCATCGCGCGGTGGGTGGAGTGGGGGTTTGCCGATAGTCGGTTTGCTCAACTGCAGTCCCACTTGTAAGTGAAAATGCAACACAGCACATATTCCCCCTTGAGCAGCGTGCTGGACCAACCGTGTGGGGGTGCAACGCGAACACGGCAGGCTTTTCCTTTTGAACTTGTATCTTGTAAAAATTTGGTTCTGCTCCATGGCGTGACCGATAGATAGAAATAATGATTTTCCCTAGAGTAATGAGAAGTTGGGTTCTGGAGTGGTTCATGCATGGAGTACGTAAAAAAATTATGAAGTTGATGCGAAAGGTAAGATAATTACTAGTAGTACCATATACTACTATATGGATTTGACGGAAAGATAAAGATACATACGGATCCATCAACGACATTCTCACGCCCTAGTGCGCCGGGTCATCAACAGATGTGTGAGGAGGAGCGGCATTGGCGGCGAGCTCAACGTGCTTCTGAACAATGTCGTCCAAGGTTGCCCTGTGGTCCAAGAAGACCAGCATCCTATCGTCCTCCTCTTGCATGTAGTAGTCCTTGTGGACAGTTTGCGCGTAGACGTGTGTGATTATGTTGATGGTGTCTTGCTGCGCCAGGCATTGCGCGGGGAGCGCGACCTCGAGGTGGACATTCTCTGGCACGACGGCGGGCAGTCGCAGGACCACCAGTGCGTCGAAGAGGTTGTCACCATAGAGGTCGTTGAGGGTGGTGGGCATCACACAGCCTGGGCGAATGGGCTGGAGGCGTACGTCAAGTTCGTCCGCGAGCTTCTTGACGATGGTGAACTTGTCGAGGAAGCCGACAAGGACCTCGTCAAACAAGGAGACGAAGTTGTCGTCCAAGTGGCCTCTCGCCCTGGCAGCCTCAAGCAATACCTAGAGACGTTCCTCGGTGCCGGGCCGCAGGCTGGCGTCGTGGACCATCTGGCACAGCTGGCTGATGCTCACGCTCATCGCCTCCATGGGTCTAGCTTCTAGTCAACTGATCTTGCGATTGGAGTGATCACTCTTGCCCTTGGTTAGGGTGCGTAGGTGCATAGGATTTCATAGATTGGACTGGTGGGGAGCCTTTATATCAGAAGTGCAGACTGTGTTGAATTCACGTTCATGTTGGCCATCTACTCCTCGGCCCTCTACTTCACCTGCCTTTGGTTGTATGATAGGTGGTCCAGCCACACGTTTGGCCCACGTGTCATAGACTGGGTCAAGCTTGTGGGAATCATTTTTTGGAAGACAGTCGTAAATACATCAAGAAGAAATTTAAAAATGTGAATTTCAAGAAGACGGAGAAGAAGATGAGTGTTGTACCTGAATGATTACGGATCCAATAAAGAGTTCGGAGAATTTGGCAGACGAGTACACCAACGTTGTCAATTTCGGCGTGTCAATGACCCTGATTTTTGTTGGATCTTCTAGATCTGATACAATGAAAGGAAAGGCGCATTCTCAATGACCATAACATGGAATAGTTGGAGTGATCTCTTCCCAATTGATGTCTTATTGCGGGGCCAGCAAGACACATAAATTCATCGGAGAGTCATCGAGGCGATGTGGAGGCTAATGAACCCGTGGATCTGCTCAAGACGAAGGTACTCAAGCGCAGTACAGCTGCGGAGCAGGTGCTCCATAGCCTTCTTCAAGATGACAAGGTCGAAGAGGTCGAGCTGCTTGAGTTGAGGGAGAAGAAGGGCGGGCACAACATTAATCTGGGGAATATAGCAGGAGCTAAAGCTGGCATGAGGCGGAGCACGGACGGCAACAGAGAGCGATATCGTCCAGCTTCAAAGTTTAGCTCCTCGAGCTGATCTAGGGCGGAGATAAGAACCACTCATCGAACCTGGCTTGGACCTTGCAGTTGGTACTGAACATGCGGATGTCAAGGTGTCTGGCTGGCCCAGGGTGAGACGAAAGGATCTTGGAGACTGCGGCCATACATATGCAATACCCGTCGCAGAGGCAGCTGTCGACGATGAGGTTGAGGGGGATGCGGCACCAGAGGGGGCGCCACCGTCGGGAGAGCAGGGCGGTCTGCACGGAAGACTTGGTGGGAAGGAGGCCGATGATGACGAATAACATGTCATTGGGGAGGCTGCTGATGAAGTCCAGGCTCGCCGGATGCAGTTTTGGCTCGAGCCGCCTTCGCTTGTTGTCTGCCTCGCCATCCATCTCAACCGGCAGCGACGCTGGTGTACACCTGTGCTGGTGTGTGCTGTGTGCTGGCCTGCTGAGTGTGCGCGAGTGTGTCCTTCTGTGCATGCCACCGCGCAGTGGTGAATTCTGCGCGAGTGCGTCCTTCACTAGGAAGAAGTGTGTCCTTAATGCACCCTCAATTTACTAGCGTGCGGGGTGCTACCCCGAGTGGTTTCAACTTTGTTTACTTCACCGCATGTCAGATGGGCATCTAGTTTACTTATTTTCACCCACTGCCACATGGGCCAGCACACGAAGATAGAGAATACGAGCTAACAAGCCAGCATGTTGAAAGTGCAACTATCCCTGGGTGGTTTTGGTAATCATTCACAACATATAGCTCATTGATCTAATGCTATTTCAAGATGAATATTTCAAGAAAGTTCAATGATTGGCATGGCATGGATTAGAATGTGGACCCCTCAAAATGCTAAGGACAAAGGATTGGCTCAAGCTCTAAAGCTCAAGACCCTACAGTTTACTTTAAGTGATCCAAGATCACATTGAGTCTATAGGAAAAGCCAATACTGTTAAAAGGGGATGAGGTGTTGCTTAATGGCTTGCTTGCTCAAAATGCTTAGTGATATGCTCCAAAAGCCCTCAACCACTTTCTCATATCCACATATGTCCCAAACCAAAAGTCAAACTCGACCCCACCGATTTGATCTATCCAGCGCCACCGAGTTCATTTGACATAGCCACTGCCATAAACCGTAGTCACTTCGGTCTCACCGAGATGGGATTGCAAACTCTCTGTTTCCCTTCGTAATGTTTTGGTCTAACCAAGATGAGTGATCGGTCCCACCGAGTTTGCAATGCAAACTCTCTGTTTCCCTTTCATAATGTTTCGGTGTCACCGAGATGAGCGAATCGGTCCCACCGAGTTTGCGTGACCAACTCTCTGGTTAGCTTATTACCATAGTCGGTCCCACCGAGTTTGTGTAATCGGTCTCACCAAGATTACGTTATGCCCTAACCCAAAAGAAATCGGTCCCACCGAGTTGACATGTCAGTCCCACCGAAATGCCTAACGGTCACATTATGAACTAAATCGGTTTGACCGAGTTTTCTGATTCAGTCCCACCAAGTTGGTTAAATTGTGTGTAATGGTTAGATTTTTTGTGGAGGCTATATATACCCCTCCAGCCTTTCTTCATTTGTGGAGAAAGCCATCAGAATGTGCCTACACTTCCAGCAATCATTTTCTGAGAGAGAACCACCTACTCATGTGTTGAGGCCAAGATATTCCAATCCTACCATATGAATCTTGATCTCTAGCCTTCCCCGAGTTGCTTTCCACTCAAATCATCTTTCAACCAAATCCAATCCTATGAGAGAGAGTGGGGAATTGGGGAGACTATCATTTGAAGCACAAGAGCAAGGAGTTCATCATCAACACACCATCTATTACCTTTTGGAGAGTGGTGTCTCCTAGATTGGTTAGGTGTCACTTGGGAGCCTCCGACAAGATTGTGGAGTTGAATCAAGGAGTTTGTAAGGGCAAGGAGAACGCCTACTTCGTGAAGATCTACCCTAGTGAGGCAAGTCTTTCATGGGTGATGGCCATGATGGATAGACAAGGTTGCTTCTTCATGGACCCTTCGTGGGTGGAGCCCTTCGTGGACTCGCAGTCGTTACCCTGTGTGGGTTGAAGTCTCCATCAACGTGGATGTACGATAGCACCACCTATCGGAACCACGCCAAAAATCTCCATGTCCCCAATTGCGTTTGCTTCCCAAATCCTCCCATTTACTTTCTTGCAAGTTCCATGCTTTACTTTCCTCTGCTCATATACTCATTTCATGCTTGCTTGAATTGTATTGTGATTGCTTGACTTGTGCTAAGTTGCTAAAATCTGCCAAGAACTAAAATTGGGAAAAGGCTAGATTTTTATTTGGTCAATGTCAGGACCCCGACTCGATGTCACATCGATCTAGCCGGTAACACCTCATATCACTTTGCGGCCTCACGCACGGTATCCCCACGGGTGTCGCCTTATCTTTGCCCGGGACCGTTTGCGCCTTTTGGCTCACGTATATGATAGTGTCGCTAGCATCCATATGATAAGGAGCCCGGGCTGACATGACTAGTCGTAAACCCAAAGTGGCACAGACTTACAGGGACAGGCATTCATGACCCAGCTTCGAACGTGTCGGTCATCAGCAAGTGGGTCCAGGCTGTAGCACTGGGCTAGCAGGACTCCGGTAAACCGGGCTGTAGCGGGCTAACAGGACTCCGGTACTCAAAGCGTGACATTTCCCCGAAGGGACAGACACAGGAACGAAGAAGGACACATGCCGGCCAGCCTAAGTGTTCCGGAGCAGTAGCAAGCTACCATGGCTCGGTGGAAACACTAGGAGACATTTCCCGGTAAGAGAGGCTACTAAAGATAAACAACTAGATAGTCAGATCCCACACATACCAAGCATTTCAATAACATACACACAATATGCTCGATATGTGCAATACAACATGGCATCACAACATGACTCTACGACTCAAGTAGTTTATTCAATAGGCTCCGAGGAGCGAGACATTACAAACATGGGTCTCATGACCCAACAATCAGAGCATACAAGTCAAAGCACAAGCGGAAGCTATCATGTCTGAGTACAGACATCTATAAATGAAAAAGGCTGAGAAGCCTGACTATCTATCAGATCCTGCCGAGGGCACAAGATCGTAGCTGAGGTATCAAGCTAAACGTCGAAGTCCAAGCGGAACTACTAGTGAGACTGAAGTCTCTCTGCAAAAACATAAAATAGGCAAACGTGAGTACAAATGTACCCAGCAAGACTTACATCAGATCTATCTACATATGCATCATTATCAACAAGGGGGTGGTGGAGTTTAACTGCAGCAAGCCAGCTTTGACTCGGTGGCTATCCTGAACTACGACTGCAAGTAACTCTTTTGAGGTGGCGCACACGAGTCCACATATTCACCATATCAATACACCACTATGGATCCGCTCCCGTCTCCCTACGAGAACGCCATCCATAGCACTCACGCTTATCTTGCGTATTTTAGAGTATCCACTTTCACTTGTCTATGAACTATGCAATGGGGTCCAAGTTTCCATATCCGAGGAATCCGGCTATTCGAATAGATGATGTTAACCCTGCAGGGGTGTACTTCTTCACACACGCTCTCGCCACTTACCGCCCTGTACACGTCATGTACCTCGGCAACCTTCAAGCGGAAGCCGGGCGAGGGAGTCGGCCACGACCTGACTAACCGAACAAGTCTCTAGTCCAGGTTTATCGCCTATTCGGGTTCCATCCGCAAGGAGATCCGGCCGGGGTGTCGCTTACGGCCCCAAACGATGTGTGCAGGGTTCCCAAGCCCACCAACCGGGTGCCACTTGGTACACCGGGCCACTGTGCCTAGTCTGTCCCAAGCCCACCTGTACCGGGTGCCACTTGGTAGACTACTAACACTACCTACAAACACCAGAAACTAGTTGCAACTCCTGGACAGAGATCATGTTGATTAATAAGTCGAGAGGGCTTGGAGCGCCCGGAGCCCAATGTGTGGTAGTAACTGATCATGGATCACAAACACAGAACTCAGTTCCTGAGGACGGCTGCAATGAGACAACCCACCATGTACTCCTACATGGCCTCTCACCGCTACCTTTACCAAATCGTGTTCACACACTTAGCTCACACACAGTAGGACATGTTCACACGCCTCTGATTCATCCCCGATGAATCAGACCTGACTCAACTCTAAGCAGTAGCAGGCATGACAAACAAGCATGAATGAGTAGGCACAACAGGGCTCAAACAACTCCTACTCATGCTAGTGGGTTTCATCTATTTACTGTGGCAATGACAGGTCATGCAAAGGATAAAGGGTTCAGCTACCGCAGCAAGTATCAAATATGTCGTTGTTGTCCTAATGCAGTAAAAGAGAGCAGGAGCGAGAGAGTGGGATTTTATCGGAATGAACAAGGGGGTTTTGCTTGCCTGGCACTTCTGAAGATAACATTGAGTCTTCATCAGTGTCAACGATCACATCATCGGTATCACGTCTATCGAGAGGGGACAAATACCGGCAACACAGAAAGGAACACAATCAATGCAATGCACAATATGATGCATGATCATGACATGGCAAAATGAATGTGTTTTGGGCTAATGCAACTAGCAACAGATTAAATGAAGTTGGTTTGAATATAAAATTCAAATTCAAACTCCATATGTGATTAATTAAATGCCCTTTAATTGATTTGTGCTAAACAGCAGCTATAAGTTATTCTAACATGCATGAAAATGGTACAGATGGATTCCTTGAATTTTTCTGATAATTTTTCATATATAATTTATTTAATTTGGAGTTACGGTTAATTTTCTATGATTTATTGAAGTTTTAGCTATTTTCTGGAAATAATAAATCATTTAAGAATTATTTAAATTCCAGAAAACATTTACTGCGTCAGCAGTGCGTCACCGTGACGTCAGCAAGTCAACAGGGGTCGGTCAGGGTCAAACCTGACGTGTGGGGTCCACACGTCAGTGACTAACTAACTAACCTAATTTTAATTAGAGCCTGGGCCCGCATGTCAGTGTCAGCAGGGGGGGTAATTAGTTAAAATAAACTAAACTAATTAACAGGGGGGGCTGGCCCCACCTGTCATCGACCCAGGGGGGGGGGGTCAAACCCCTGGTCAACAGGGCCTAACCCGCCGGCGGTGAGTCGCCGGCGAGGCCGAGGCGGCGGAGGCCTTCGGGTTTCGTGCTCCGACGACCAAACGGACGGAGGAGGGGCTCTACGCGTAGCTGGGAGTCGCCCGCATCCATCTGTGCAAACGGCAGGGGCTGAGGTGGCCCGAGCTCACCGGAACGGGGCCCGCGGCGGCGACCGGAGTTCGGGCCAGCACGGGCACGGGGCTACGCTTGGCGAGCGAGCGAGCTGAGAGGCTGGGCAGCACCTGCTAGTCATGGGGAGCACTAAGAGCAGCTCAGTGGGGCCAGGGGAGCACGGAGGCTATGCGTGCAGCAGCAATGGCGGACGGTGGCTTCGGTGCTCGTGGGGAACGGCGCTACGGCACGGAGGGGAGCATGCTGAGTTAGGGGAGAGGGTCAGTGACTCACGGCGATGACGAGGGGACGCTCGGCGAGGTCGGGGACGGTCCGGAGCCGGCGAATTTGACGAAGATGGCCGGCGGGTCCGAGGTAGAAGACGACGGCGATGGCGGCGATGCAGGGCTTCCGGAGGGCTGTGGATCGGTGGGAAGGAAGAGGGGGTCGAGGCGGAGCTCCTGGGTGCATCGGCGAGGCTAGGGGTGGCCGGTGGCCATGGGTACGGCGACGATGACGGCGAGCTCCGCTCGGTGGTGTGCGCGGGAGGGAAGCAGAGGAGGGAACGGGGTCCAGGGGAAGAGAGGGGAGGTGCAGGGGGCGAGGGGGGAGTGCGTGGCTCCCTCGGGTGCCTCCAGCGGCGAGCAGGTAAGCAGGAGGTGGCCGGAGCGTGCGCGCGCGCGTCGGGCACACGCCCTCCTGCCTACTGGCAGGAGGTTGAAGACGGTGGCGACCACGGTGGGCTGGGCCGCACAGTGCTGGACCAGCACAGGAGCTGGGCCGGCTCTGGTGGGCTGCACGGGTGAGGCCAGGTAAGTCCAGGTAAGTTCTGTTTTATATTTTTCTGTTCTGTTTTGTTTTATTAATTTATTTTGCCACTGTTTTGAATTTTAAAATAATTCAAACAATGCCAAAAACTCCTCTGAATATTTTATATTGCTAGATGGACTTTTCCAAAAGCTTATAAAATATTTCAGGGGTATTTAAATTATATTCTAATTATATGAATATAATTCAAATTCAAATAGCTAATGATTTAAATTCAAAGTCCCAAAAATAAATCCTTAAAAATGTTCAATATTTTGGTTGGGACCAGAACCCTTACCAAAATTTATCAAACATTTAAGAAGAGCCTTTTGGAGCAATGAATGAGATTTCTAGGGTTTTTGCCCCTCTTTTATTTAGGGTTTTGAGGCTTCCAATATTCCTCAATTCAAGTTTCAAAAATATAGACATGATGCACACATGAAGCTAACCTAGAGCAATGCCAGAAGCTAGGGATGTGACAACTCACCCCCACTAAACAAGAATCTCGTCTCGAGATTCAAGCGTAGGGTAGGATGAAGGGGAAACGCAAACTAGTACAATCTTCACGATCCAGGGTGCACTTCAGTTGAACGTTGATTCATTCACCATCATTGTCTTGAAGTCTTGCCTTGAAAATCCTGTCAACATGACATGGAGGGAAGAAGGAGACTCTAGAAGGGTCGATCTTCTCGAAGATCGAACAACTCACGGAATGAGACATAGGACCATCTCTCGGGTTGAGACACGAGATACACATCAAGAGGGGTGGAAAGAAACGGATGACGAAGGTTCACTAGGTAGACAACGATTCCACACCTAAGAAGGTGGTAAACGATTGTCAAGGTAGCGAGGAGTTGGATTGCCATGATACCACAACGAGGCATCTTAGGGAAGGTGACTCGTAGAGATATCCCCTTAAGTGGCAAAAAGAATTACTTTTGATTCAGAGATCATTGAAACTCTTTAAACCAGCCTAAGGCAATTCTCGAGCGATCGTTTGGAGGGGGTCGGTAGAATGGCGTACTCGGACTTGGATGATGTGGATTACCTTGTTGAAGACAACGCAATGGATGATTTTGCTTATCACCGGAAATGGAAGAGACCCATGGTAGAAGGGCACATTGGCGGTGCAAGCTGGGAACAAAATGCAAATGCTGGGAATGATTCTGGTAACTGGGGAAGAACCCAACAAAAGAGAGTGGATTCACTGTTTGAAAGGGTCATAGCATTGCCGAGGAAACTGAGAGGAATCCCAGTTAGTGCCGATGATAACACGTAGCGCTTGTGCGTGCTCTCAAGAACTTGAGCATTTCCATATTCATCAAGGTTTACCAACATCCGTGTCAAGGATGCTGACAACACGACATACTACCATGATGAATAGCGATGGACGATGCAGATGCAAAGGAGGATAACACTTTCTCAGATTTCATCTTAGCGAGGCCAAGGAAATAAAAATCTGGATGATCGACCGAGAGACATTTAGCACTCCGCTTCTAATGTTCTCCTTGATGTGCTAGGGTAACCCATTCATAGATATGGTTTGATATCTAGAACATCAAGTAAAGGTCGGACTTCGGGAGCAATAGAATCCATAAGAAACAGTTACGGAGGTAAATCCTACGAAATCCTTATGGGGAGGTGGCCAACTTCCTCAACAAGATACTACAATGATAGGTCTTCCGGCTGGGTGTGTTGGCCACGACATCCACTTTACCGGTTGTCGAGGGACCAATATTATAGTTCTTGGGAAATGTTCCAACCATCATATCTGCCTGAGATTCAGATCTGGTTGGTGTCAGGATATTCCAGACTCATCGAGTCTAGGAAGAAAAATGAAAGTTTGCAACACAAATCGGCGAGATGACATTGCGGGATTCATCAGGTATGAACTACGATAGCAAGCTCCAAAACATGAGCTGGTTCTGCTACAAACATGTGAACACGCTGCCTCAGACAAACATGATCACATGGTAGTCTTACAATAAAACACTACCGAGTTCTGGTTAGGAACCATCAGCGAGGATATCGAAG
Organism: Triticum aestivum; assembly: GCF_018294505.1. Classification (NCBI taxonomy): domain Eukaryota; kingdom Viridiplantae; phylum Streptophyta; class Magnoliopsida; order Poales; family Poaceae; genus Triticum; species Triticum aestivum. Next base: position 526,323,784 of record NC_057813.1, on the reverse strand, counting down.
TTCTTTCATAAGTCCGGATTAGCTCTTATGAAGATACTCCTTCTCCTTGAACAAATCAGTCAGTGGCTTGGTGTGCTAGGATATACATATGGAATGAAGATGATCAGTCTAACAGACCACAGAATTCTTCGCACGTGCATGACCGACTTGGGATGATTCCAAAGGAGCAAAAACAAACTTTCTCGAATTCACGACGGCAGCTTACATCAAAATGCACGTGAATCAAAGGAAGTCACTCCTTTCATCAAACAAGTACTTCATGAGCTAGCATGAAGAAAATGCTTTCAAAAGTTTCCAACACTAACTTAATGTTCAACAACATCATGGAGGAGATAAGGATGTTGTCAATGGACTCAACAACAACTCATCGGAATTTCCATATCACTGGACTTCCACCATCGTGTGAACACGGTGATAGCATTGGTCAGACCCAAAAAATATAATGGTGTATGCTCGAGGGATCAACCACGAGGAAGACAACATTACGAACATCGTTGGTTCTGACTTGATTTGACGATAGCCCACACTCAAATCAAAGGATTGATAAGACGATAGGTCCAGCAACTGATCACAGGGACCAACCGATGAAGATATCATCTTTCTTCAACACACACTACACAAGAATATCCCTTTGGAACGAACTAAGTCAGGCAAGCTTTTATCTTCCAACTCTCCAAGTTGTTGTCTAGCTTAACCAACTAGCTCCGGGATATCCAACACAGATTCTTGGAGAAAGGGTGGTTCACAAGAAACCAACTTGATCACGAGCTCAACATAGCGGTCAGGTGACAACCTGGTAATACTTCCGAGAAGATCTTCGGAAATCACGAACCACCGATATGTTACTAAGCTCGAGAACAATCTTGCTTTTGAGGGCAAGATGATATGATCAAATGAGCGAGGACTTGACAAAATCCTAACTCATCAATCAAAGAGTACACCAGGAAATAAGGACTAGGTAGCACGATCAATCTTAGAATGGTGATTCAATAACCAACATACTGAGAATAGGATTATTGTCCATTAACTACCAAGCAATGGGGTTGCTAGGAGTATTGAGTTCACACATCATGATTCACTTGTCGGCACTCCGGCTGCAACAACACGGAACCGAGGAATGAAAAAGGATGGCGAGAAGTATCACTAGGTCAAGAATTCACAAAAGGTGGTGCAATTCTCATGAAATTCCTGTCATAAAGAAGGTAATACTTCAGGGTAGAGCAGACCAGAAGCTGGATTGTAATTTGATCTGCGGAACACAACTACTTTGACCCAATCCTAAATATGGATGAGGTACTGGAGTTTGTTTCTCCAAGTCAGTCAGGACAGAATGGCTTGACGGACCACAAGAGTAATAGGCATCGACGAACGAATGCACACATACTCTTGACTATCAATTGATAGACGAGGGTCAGAAGACAACTAAAGAGGGACAACTCAAAGGAACATATGATTTTCTGAGTTGTGGATGCATGGATTAGCATGTCGAACGAATTCCACATATTTCTTCCGGATAACCCATGCAGAAAGGTAGAACTGGCAGAGTCACAATGTAGGATCGAGAACCCATCGAGAGCACTCTGATTGTGATCTTTCGATCAGCGAGGAACATCTGCCATAAGCGGTTCATAGTATTTGGAAGAAAGGAATACCACGAACATCGAGGACTAATGCAAAGGTTACTAATAACCTAAAGGAACGAGCAAAACTATCAACATGAAGCAAGTAGGGTGAATCTCGGGTTCAAAACCCAGGGATAGAATACCTACTACTAAATGGCATCACGGGATGCTTTCGATAATGACGGCCAGAGTCATCACACTGGAACATAAATCATGGCTAGACTACTAGATGATCCCCTGAGACACCTAGGGTCATAATAGTAACTCCAACATAATGTCAAGGCAATAGAATACCTCAACTCAACAATTAGTGTGATTGAGCTGGCATAAAGGAACATCGAAACCAGAGGGAAAGGATTTTGCAAATGCATCAGACTATTTAGAAACCTGGAATGACTCGGACAGCATAACGGCTGTAAATGCTCAGAAAAGATTTGAGACATTCACAAAAATGGTGGCATAACCACTCAGAAGCACAATATCAAGGTTTCGAGATCAACAATTAACATACGGAAGTAGTAGGAACTGAACTGAGACTTAAATCCAACAATCTTATAAGTCTACGGATTAGTAACACGTGATCCTGATAGAAAGAAGAGATAGCCTAGTTCTTAATCCCCGTAGAAGAGAAGATGATGACTCAGATCAGAAGGCCATGAGGTATAAGGAGTAAAAAGAGCCTTACGTTCCATCCCACAATCAATTCCCTTATATAACTAAAGAATTTCTAGACTCAACTTCGACCAGTTTGGCTTGGTAATCCTACAGGCAGTCAAGCTCTGATACCAACGCTGTCAGGACCCCGACTCGATGTCACATCGATCTAGCCAGTAACACCTCATATCACTTTGCGGCCTCACGCACGGTATCCCCACGGGTGTCGCCTTACCTTTGCCCGGGACCGTTTGCGCCTTTTGGCTCACGTATATGATAGTGTCGCTAGCATCCATATGATAAGGAGCCCGGGCTGACATGACTAGTCATAAACCCAAAGTGGCACAGACTTACAGGGACAGGCATCCATGACCCAGCTTCGAACGTGTCGGTCATCAGCAAGTGGGTCCGGGCTGTAGCACTGGGCTAGCAGGACTCCGGTAAACCGGGCTGTAGCGGGCTAACAGGACTCCGGTACTCAAAGCGTGACATTTCCCCGAAGGGACAGACACAGGAACGAAGAAGGACACATGCCGGCCAGCCTAAGTGTTCCGGAGCAGTAGCAAGCTACCATGGCTCGGTGGAAACACTAGGAGACATTTCCCGGTAAGAGAGGCTACTAAAGATAAACAACTAGATAGTCAGATCCCACACATACCAAGAATTTCAATAACATACACACAATATGCTCGATATGTGCAATACAACATGGCATCACAAAATGACTCTACGACTCAAGTAGTTTATTCAATAGGCTCCGAGGAGCGAGACATTACAAACATGGGTCTCATGACCCAACAATCAGAGCATACAAGTCAAAGCACAAGCGGAAGCTATCATGTCTGAGTACAGACATCTATAAATGAAAAAGGCTGAGAAGCCTGACTATCTACCAGATCCTGCCGAGGGCACAAGATCGTAGCTGAGGTATCAAGCTAAACGTCGAAGTCCAAGCGGAACTACTAGTGAGACTGAAGTCTCTCTGCAAAACATAAAATAGGCAAACGTGAGTACAAATGTACCCAGCAAGACTTACATCAGATCTATCTACATATGCATCATTATCAACAAGGGGGTGGTGGAGTTTAACTGCAGCAAGCCAGCTTTGACTCGGTGGCTATCCTGAACTACGACTGCAAGTAACTCTTTTGAGGTGGCGCACACGAGTCCACATATTCACCATATCAATACACCACTATGGATCCGCTCCCGTCTCCCTACGAGAACGCCATCCATAGCACTCACGCTTATCTTGCGTATTTTAGAGTATCCACTTTCACTTGTCTATGAACTATGCAATGGGGTCCAAGTTTCCATATCCGAGGAATCCGGCTATTCGAATAGATGATGTTAACCCTGCAGGGGTGTACTTCTTCACACACGCTCTCGCCACTTACCGCCCTGTACACGTCATGTACCTCGGCAACCTTCAAGCGGAAGCCGGGCGAGGGAGTCGGCCACGACCTGACTAACCGAACAAGTCTCTAGTCCAGGTTTATCGCCTATTCGGGTTCCATCCGCAAGGAGATCCGGCCGGGGTGTCGCTTACGGCCCCAAACGATGTGTGCAGGGTTCCCAAGCCCACCAACCGGGTGCCACTTGGTACACCGGGCCACTGTGCCTAGTCTGTCCCAAGCCCACCTGTACCGGGTGCCACTTGGTAGACTACTAACACTACCTACAAACACCAGAAACTAGTTGCAACTCCTGGACAGAGATCATGTTGATTAATAAGTCGAGAGGGCTTGGAGCGCCCGGAGCCCAATGTGTGGTAGTAACTGATCATGGATCACAAACACAGAACTCAGTTCCTGAGGACGGCTGCAATGAGACAACCCACCATGTACTCCTACATGGCCTCTCACCGCTACCTTTACCAAATCGTGTTCACACACTTAGCTCACACACAGTAGGACATGTTCACACGCCTCTGATTCATCCCCGATGAATCAGACCTGACTCAACTCTAAGCAGTAGCAGGCATGACAAACAAGCATGAATGAGTAGGCACAACAGGGCTCAAACAACTCCTACTCATGCTAGTGGGTTTCATCTATTTACTGTGGCAATGACAGGTCATGCAAAGGATAAAGGGGTTCAGCTACCGCAGCAAGTAACAATATGATCGTTGTTGTCCTAATGCAGTAAAAGAGAGCAGGAGCGAGAGAGTGGGATTTTATCGGAATGAACAAGGGGGTTTTGCTTGCCTGGCACTTCTGAAGATAACATTGAGTCTTCATCAGTGTCAACGATCACATCATCGGTATCACGTCTATCGAGAGGGGACAAATACCGGCAACACAGAAAGGAACACAATCAATGCAATGCACAATATGATGCATGATCATGACATGGCAAAATGAATGTGTTTTGGGCTAATGCAACTAGCAACAGATTAAATGAAGTTGGTTTGAATATAAAATTCAAATTCAAACTCCATATGTGATTAATAAATGCCCTTTAATTGATTTGTGCTAAACAGCAGCTATAAGTTGTTCTAACATGCATGAAAATGGTACAGATGGATTCCTTGAATTTTTCTGATAATTTTTCATATATAATTATTTAATTTGGAGTTACGGTTAATTTTCTATGATTTATTGAAGTTTTAGCTATTTTCTGGAAATAATAAATCATTTAAGAATTATTTAAATTCCAGAAAACATTTACTGCCTCAGCAGTGCGTCACCGTGACGTCAGCAAGTCAACAGGGGTCGGTCAGGGTCAAACCTGACGTGTGGGGTCCACACGTCAGTGACTAACTAACTAACCTAATTTTAATTAGAGCCTGGGCCCGCATGTCAGTGTCAGCAGGGGGGGTAATTAGTTAAAATAAACTAAACTAATTAACAGGGGGGGCTGGCCCCACCTGTCATCGAGGCCTTCAGGTTTCGTGCTCCGACGACCAAACGGACGGAGGAGGGGCTCTACGCGTAGCTGGGAGTCGCCCGCATCCATCTGTGAAAACGGAAGGGGCTGAGGTGGCCCGAGCTCACCGGAACGGGGCCCGCGGCGGCGACCGGAGTTCGGGCCAGCACGGGCACGGGGCTACGCTTGGCGAGCGAGCGAGCTGAGAGGCTGGGCAGCACCTGCTAGTCATGGGGAGCACTAAGAGCAGCTCAGTGGGGCCAGGGGAGCACGGAGGCTATGCGTGCAGCAGCAATGGCGGACGGTGGCTTCGGTGCTCGTGGGGAACGGCGCTACGGCATGGAGGGGAGCATGCTGAGTTAGGGGAGAGGGTAAGTGACTCACGGCGATGACGAGGGGACGCTCGGCGAGGTCGGGGACGGTCCGGAGCCGGCGAATTTGACGAAGATGGCCGGCGGGTCCGAGGTAGAACACGACGGCGATGGCGGCGATGCAGGGCTTCCGGAGGGCTGTGGATCGGTGGGAAGGAAGAGGGGGTCGAGGCGGAGCTCCTGGGTGCATCGGCGAGGCTAGGGGTGGCCGGTGGCCATGGGTACGGCGACGATGACGGCGAGCTCCGCTCGGTGGTGTGCGCGGGAGGGAAGCAGAGGAGGGAACGGGGTCCAGGGGAAGAGAGGGGAGGTGCAGGGGGCGAGGGGGAGTGCGTGGCTCCCTCGGGTGCCTCCAGCGGCGAGCAGGTAAGCAGGAGGTGGCCGGAGCGTGCGCGCGCGCGTCGGGCACACGCCCTCCTGCCTACTGGCAGGAGGTTGAAGACGGTGGCGACCACGGTGGGCTGGGCCGCACAGTGCTGGACCAGCACAGGAGCTGGGCCGGCTCTGGTGGGCTGCACGGGTGAGGCCAGGTAAGTCCAGGTAAGTTCTGTTTTATATTTTTCTGTTCTGTTTTGTTTTATTAATTTATTTTGCCACTGTTTTGAATTTTAAAATAATTCAAACAATGCCAAAAACTCCTCTGAATATTTTATATTGCTAGATGGACTTTTCCAAAAGCTTATAAAATATTTCAGGGGTATTTAAATTATATTCTAATTATATGAATATAATTCAAATTCAAATAGCTAATGATTTAAATTCAAAGTCCCAAAAATAAATCCTTAAAAATGTTCAATATTTTGGTTGGGACCAGAACCCTTACCAAAATTTATCAAACATTTAAGAAGAGCCTTTTGGAGCAATGAATGAGATTTCTAGGGTTTTTGCCCCTCTTTTATTTAGGGTTTTGAGGCTTCCAATATTCCTCAATTCAAGTTTCAAAAATATAGACATGATGCACACATGAAGCTAACCTAGAGCAATGCCAGAAGCTAGGGATGTGACAGTCAAGTAGTCTAATCACCCCCCCTCTAGACATACTTTTGATCCTACAAGTGGTATCCCATGAAGAGGCATCTCTACTCCATTTGCCTTGATTTCCATAGCTTTTGGTGATCATAGCCTTGGTTTCACAACCTAGGAGAGTATGGCGTCTAGCGAGGGAAATTACCACCGTAGAGGTCCTTACTTTGATGGTACTAATTTTGCTAGTTGGAAGAATAAGATGAAAATGCATATTCTTGGACATAACCCCGTTGTTTGGGCTGTGTATTGGCTTCTAAGGTGAATTCTTTGATGGGAGAGAATCGAACCGTGAAGCTACCGCGGAAGAGTTGAAGATGCTGCAATACAACGCTCAAGCTTGCGATATCCTCTTCAACGGATTGTGCCCCGAAGAATTCAAAAAAATCAGTCATCTTGAGAATGCAAAGGAAATTTGGGATACTTTGATTGATATGCACGAAGGTACCGGCTCTGTCAAGGAATCGAAATTGTATGTGCTTCAAAGTCAACTTGACAAGTTCAAAATGAAGGATGGTGAAGGTGTCGCTGAAACGTACTCTAGGCTTGCTCTCATCACAAATGAGATTGCCGGCTTAGGAAGTGAAGAGATGACCAATAGATTCATCATCGAGAAGATCCTAAGAGCCTTGGATGGAAAATATGATAGCGTGTGCACATTGATCCAAATGATGCCCAATTACAAAGATCTCAAGCCAACAAAAGTCATTGGAAGAATTGTCGCTCATGAGATGTCACTCAAGGATAAAGAAGAGCTTCACAACAAGTCAAGTGGTGCTTACAAAGCTGCTCCTACATCATCAAGTGAGAAACAAACCTTCAATGAAGAATTGAGCCTAATGGTGAAGAACTTCAACAAGTTCTACAAGAGTAGAAGGAAGGAAAGAAGTTCTAAGTCAAGGTCCTACAATGACAAAAGATCTTCGAGTCGTGAACGTAATTGCTACAATTGTGGAAGACCCGGACACTACTCCAATGAGTGTACGACACCCTACAAAAGAAGAGAAGATTCACCTAAAAGAAGAAGTAGAAGGGAAGAATCACCACCAAGAGAAAGAAGGAGTAGAGATGATCGTTATGAATGAAGAACCTCCCAAAGAAGCAAATATTCGGAAAGGAAGGAAAAATCATCAAAGAGCTACACAAAACAAATACATCAAGCTCACGTTGGTGAATGGGTATCCGTCTCCGACTTGGACCATCACTCCGAGAGAAGTTATCACTCCGACTCGGAATATACTCAAGATGAAGGTGTTGCCGGTCTAGCACTTGTGTCAACCAACTCCTACAACATATTTGACTCACCAAATGAAGAAATTGGAAGATGCTTCATGGCTAAAGAGCCAAAGGTATCAACCCCGAGTATGTTGATTTCAATAGTGATGAAGATGATTTGTTAGGTGATGATGATTTACTTGTTGACAACTCTAGTTATGAAAATTATGATGAACTTTCTATTAATCATGCTAATCAAGATAAAACAAATGTTGATGATAAGAAGGAGATTGAGTGTCTAACTAAACAACTAAACACTCTTAAGTTAGCTCATGAAACTACCTTGGAAGATCATCGAGAACTTTTAAAGACTCATGAGAAGTTATGCTTTGAAAAGCTCAACCTTGAGGAAGAGCATGAGTTTTGAAAGGCAATCAATGATGATCTTTGCAAGAAAAGTTCTTCTTACATTTCCAAGTGTTCACTCTTGTCTACTTATATGACACAAGCTAAATCTGACAACAAGAGTAAGAAAGATTATTCCTCTAGTAGTAAAAATAATCATGCTAAACTCAATGTTGTTGCTTCTAGTAGTTCTCTTGATTCCACTAATGATTCTCTTAGCCAAGTTACACTTGAGCAAGAAAATAGCTTATTGAAGGGAATTAGAGAAAGGTGTTTACAAGAGCCTTGTCAGAAGTAAGGAATTTGAGGAAATTGTACGCAAGCAAGGAAGGCACCGGAAGAATCAAGGTGTTGATTTTGAACGAAAGTTCAATGCCAATGGAGTTCAGTGAGAAGAAGATCAATACCCCAAGACGAAGTTTGTTCCTCAACAAGAGAAGTGTGATCCTACTTCTTTCCAAGGGAGACAAGCTCAAGATGATCTTCCACCACAAGACCATAAGCAAAAAGGCAAGGACAAGCTTCAAGAGGAGATTGATGCATTTGAAGAAGATCCCAAGGCCTTGGTCAAGTGGGTTTACAAGACTACATCAAGTTCTACTTTATCAAGTACGACTACAACTCCAAGGATTCCCATCAAGATGATGTGGATCCCGAATAAGAAGGACTAGAGAGTTCTTGAGGGTGACTCCGCCAACATACTTCACTCATATCATTTTGGCAAGAACAAGTGCAAACAACTTCCATATCTTACACTAGTTCATGGAGTCACAAACCCTCTTGTTGGTAAGACAAGGGACAAGGTAACCTAATGCTTTCATAGACATCATCTTGTGTGTACATCATTCTATGTATATGGATAACCTTGCTTGTTCCTTGTGGGACAAACCCGTGTAGGTATTGGAACTGCAACTCACTCCAATGGATTGCTCCGACTGATCTACATCAACATTGAGCATCCACATCTTCAACACCTACATGAAGTCATCATCGACAAAACCCAAGGTTAGTTCATCCCTCTTAGGGGGGGATATCACATCTAGGGGGGGCCTTACTCTAAGAATTGAGCTAAAGAAACTCTAAAGGTGTGAACACAACAATGCTTTATGTAAAAGTGGTAACCCCACTTGTGCTTAGACGATGAGTATGACCTATGATCAAATGTTCTCATTTGATTCCTAAGTCAATATACTCATATATAGATGACCTAGTCACCGCCAATTGCTTGATAGATGCTAGAATGATTGTGCATGATTTGCCACATATTTCATTTGCCAATTTATTGTGTGAGCATGTGATATGTCCATTTTGCATCATGTTTTTATATCAATATTTATTGCATTATGGGCTGTTGTTACACGTTATATCACAATACTTATGCCTATTCTCTCTTATTTTACAAGGTTTACATGAAGAGGGAGAATGCCGACAGCCTCGTGGGCCCCCTGTCAGCCCTCCGGTGGCCATCTTATGCTATATGAATTCTTTTACCCTGGAAAAAATCGGAAGCAAGCTTACGGGAAGAAACTCCGCCGCCACGAGGCGGAACCTTGGCGGAACCAATCTAGGGCTCTGTCGGAGCTATTCTGCCAGGGAAACATCCCTCCGGGAGGGGGAAATCATCACCATCATCATCGCCAACAATCCAATCAGCTGGAGGGGGTCAATCTCCATCAACATCTTCACCAGCACCATCTCCTCTCAAACCCTAGTTCACCTCTTGTACCCAATCTTTGTCTCAAAACCTCAGATTGGTACGTCTGGGTTGCTAGTAGTGTTGATTACTCCTTGTAGTTGATGCTAGTTGGTTTATTTGGTGGAAGATCATATGTTCAGATCCTTAATGCATATTAGTACCCCTCTGATTATGAACATGAATATGATATGTGAGTAGTTACGTTTGTTCCTGAGGACATGGGAGAAGTCTTGCTATAAGTAGTCATGTGAATTTGGTATTCATTCGATATTTTGATGAGATGTATGTTGTCTCTCCTCTAGTGGTGTTATGTGAACGTCGCCTACATGACACTTCACCATTGTTTGGGCCTAGAGGAAGGCATTGGTAAGTAATAAGTAGATGATGGGTTGCTAGAGTGACAGAAGCTTAAACCCTAGTTTATGTGTTGCTTCGTAAGGGCTGATTTGGATCTATATGTTTCATGCTATGGTTAGGTTTACCTTAATATTTCTTTTGTAGTTGCGGATGCTGGCAATAGGGGTTAATCATAAGTGGGATGCTTTTCCAAGAAATGGCAGTACCCAAGCACCGGTCCACCCACATACCAAATTATCAAAGTAACGAACGCGAATCATATGAGCGTGGTGAAATCTAGCTTGACGATAATTCCCATGTGTTCTCAGGAGCGCTTTTCTCTATATAAGAACTTGTCCAGGATTTTCCTTTGCTACAAAAAGGATTGGTCCATCTTGTTGCACCTTATTTACTTTCATTGCTTGTTACCCGTTACAAATTACCTTATCACAAAACTATCTGTTACCGATAATTTCAGTGCTTGCAGAGAATACCTTACCGAAAACTGCTTGTCATTTCCTTCTGCTCCTCGTTGGGTTCGACACTCTTACTTATCGAAAGGACTACGATAGATCCCCTTCACTTGTGGGTCATCAAGACTCTTTTCTGGTGCCGTTGCCGGGGAGCGCAGCGCTTTTGGTAAGTGGAACTTGGTAAGGAAAAATTTATATAGTGTGATGAAATTTTCTGTCAGTTGTTACTATGTAAAATAATCCTTTGAGGGGCTTGTTCAGGGTATCTTCACCCCGACCAGTAGAGCAAAGATTTGTTCCTCGACCTGCTAAACCTAATGAAAATGTTTACTTAGAAATTGCTAGCTAATCCTTTTACAGGAGATGGAACGTTGCATCCTGACTTGCACCTAATCTCTGTGGATGAAGTTTGTGGATTATTTAAGCATGCAGGTATGCCCGAGGATGTTATCAAGAAGATGGTCTTCCCTTTATCTTTGAAGGGAGAGGCATTGACATGGTTTAGGATATGTGATGATATGGGATCATGGAACTACAATCGATTGAAATTGGAATTTCATCAGAAGTTTTATCCTATGCATCTTGTTCATCATCATCGTAATTACATATATAATTTTTGGCCTCGTGAAGGAGAAAGCATCGATCAAGCTTGGGGGAGGCTTAAGTAAATGTTATATTTATGCCCCAATCATGAGTTCTCAAGAGAAATGATTATTCAAAAAATTTATGCTCGGCTTTTTCTCAACAATCGCTCCATGCTTGATACTTCTTGTGTTGGGTCTTTTATGATGAAGACTATTGAATTCAAATGGGATTTATTGAAAAGAGTTAAAAGCAACTCTGAAGATTGGGATCTCGACGAAGGTAAGGAGTCAGGTATGACACCTAAGTTTGATTGTGTTAAATCTTTTATGGATACCAATGTCTTCCATGAATTTAGCACTAAATATGGACTTGACTCTGAGATAGTAGCTTCTTTCTGTGAATCATTTGCTACTCATGTTGACCTCCCTAAGGAGCAGTGGGTTAAATATAATCCTCCTACTAAAGGAAAAGTAGTTGCACCTATTAAAGTTGAAGAAAAGACTATAATTTATAATGATCCTATTGTCCCTACTACTTATATTGAGAAACCACCTTTCCTTGTTAGGATAAAGGATCATGCTAAAGGTTCAACTGTGGTTCGTAAGAGTAATACTAAAACACCTACACCACCTGAGCAAATTAAAGTTGAACCTAGTATTGCTATGGTTAAAGATCTCTTGGCTAGTAATATTGATGGGCATGTTATTTACTTCTGTGGTGAAGTTGCTAGAATTTCTAGACCCGATTCTAAGAATAAACATAAACATGTTGTAGGCATGCCTGTTATTTTTGTTAAAATAGGAGATCATTGTTATCATGGCTTATGTGATATGGGTGCTAGTGCAATACCTCACTCCTTGTATACAAAAATTATGCATGATATTGCACCTGCTGAGATAGAAGAAATAGTTGTCACAATTAAGCTTGCCAATACAGATACTATTTCACCAGTTGGGATTGTTAGAGATGTTGAAGTCTTGTGTGGGAAAGTTAAATATCCTGCTTATTTTCTTGTTCTTGGTTCCCCACAAGATAGCTTGTGTCCTATTATATTTGATTGACCCTTCTTGAATATTGTTAATGCTAAGATAGACTGCAAAAAAGATATTGTTACGATTGGTTTGGATGATATGACTCATGATTTTAACTTTGCTAAATTTCGATGACAACCCCATGATAAAGAATTGCCTAGTAAGGATGAAATTATTGGTCTTGCTTCTATTGCCGTGCCTCCTAATGATCCTTTAGAACAATATTTGCTAGACCATGAAAATGATATGTTCATAAATGAAAGAAGGGAAATAGATGAAGTATTCTTTAAACAGGGACCTATTTTAGAACACAACTTGCTAGTTGAAATTCTAGGGGATCCTCCACCACCCAAGGGTGATCCCGTGTTCGAGCTTAAACCATTGCCTGATACTCTTAAATATGCTTATCTTGATGAAAATAAATTATATCTTGTTATTATTAGTGCTAACCTTTCAGGGCACGAAGAGGAGAGATTATTGGAAACTCTGAAGAAGCACTGTGATGCTATTGGATATACTCTTGATGATCTTAAGGGCATTAGTCCCACTCTATGTCAGCACAAAATAAAATTGGAGGAAGACGCCAAACCAGCTATTGATCACCAATGACGGTTAAATCCTAAGATGAATGAAGTGGTAAGAGAGGAAATACTAAAGCTCCTAGAGGCAGGTATAATTTAACCCGTTGCTAATAGTCAGTGGGTAAGTCTTGTCCATTGTGTCCCTAAGAAGGGAGGTATTACTGTTGTTCCTAATGATAAAGATGAATTGATTCCACAAAGAATTGTTACATGTTATAGGATGGTAATTGATTTCCGCAAATTAAATAAAGCTACTAAAAAGGATCATTACCATTTACCTTTTATTGATCAAATGCTAGAAAGGTTATCCAAACATACACATTTTTGCTTTCTAGATGGTTACTCTAGGTTCTCTCAAATACTTGTGTCAGCAGAGGATCAAGAAAAGACCACTTTTACTTGTCCTTTCGGTACTTTTTCTTATAGACGTATGCCTTTTGGTTTATGTAATGCACCTGCTACCTTTCAAAGATGCATGATGGCTATATTCTTTGACTTCTATGAAAAGATTAGTGAAGTTTTCATGGATGATTTCTCCGTTTATGGATCTTCTTTTGATGATTGCGTGAGCAACCTTGATCGAGTTTTGTAGAGATGCGAAGAAACTAGTCTTGTCTTGAATTGGGAGAAGTGCCACTTTATAGTTAATGAAGGCGTTGTCTTGGGGCACAAAATTTCTGAAAAAGGTATTGAAGTTGATAAAGCTAAATTTGATGCTATTGAAAAGATGTCGTGTCCCAAGGACATTAAAGGTATAAGAAGTTTCCTTGGTCATGGCGGTTTTTATAGGAGGTTCATTAAAGACTTCTCTAAAATTTCTAGGCCTCTAACAAATCTGTTACAAAAAGATATTCATTTTGTCTTTGATGATGATTGTGTAGATGCATTTGAAATACTTAAGAAAGCTTTGATTTCTGCACCTATTGTTCAGCCACCTGATTGGATTTTACCCTTTGAAATTATGTGTGATGCTAGTGATTATGTTGTAGGTGTTGTTTTAGGACAAGGGGTTGATAAGAAACTAAATGTTATTCAACATGCTAGTAAAACCCTAGACAGTGCCCAGAGAAATTATGCTACTACTGAAAAAGAATTTCTAGCAGTTGTATTTGCTTGTGATAAGTCAGAACTTATATTGTTGATTCTAAAGTAACTATTCACACTGATCATGCTGCTATTAAATGTCTTATGGAAAATAAAGATGCTAAACCTAGAATTATTAGATGGGTTCTCTCGCTACAAGAATTTGATTTACATATTATTGATAGAAAGGGAGCTGGGAACCCCGTTGCAGACAATTTGTCTAGGTTAGAGAATATTCTTGATGACCCACTACCTATTGATGATAGCTTTCCTGATGAACAATTAGTTGTCGTAAATGCTTCTCGAACTGCTCCATGGTATGTTGATTATGCTAATTACATTGTTGCTAAATTCATACCACCCAGTTTTACATACCAGCAAAAGAAAAAGTTTTTCTATGATTTAAGACATTACTTCTGGGATGACCCACACCTTTATAAAGAAGGAGTAGATGGTGTTATTAGACGTTGGGTACCTGAGCATGAACAGGAACAAATCCTACTCAAGTGTCACTCTGAGGCATATGGAGGACACCACGCTGGAGATAGAACTGCACATAAGGTATTGCAATCTAATTTTTATTGGCCTACTCTCTTCAAGGATGCCCGTGAATTTATCTTGTCTTGTGACGAATGTCAAAGAATTGGTAATATTAGTAGACTTCAAGAAATGCCTATGAACTATTCTCTTATTATTGAACCATTTGATGTTTGGGGCTTTGATATGGGACCATTTCCTTCCTCTAATGGGTATACACATATTTTAGTTGCCGTTGATTACGTTACTAAGTGGGTAGAAGCTATTCTAACTAGTAGTGCTAATCATAACACCTCTATTAAGATGCTTAAAGAAGTTATTTTTCCGAGGTTTGGAGTCCCTAGATACCTAATGACTGATGGTGGTTCACATTTTATTCATGGTGCTTTTCGTAAAATGCTTCCTAAGTATGTTGTTAATCATAGAATTGCATCTCCATATCACCCGCAGTCTAGTGGCCAAGTAGAATTGAGTAACAGAGATCTTAAATTGATTTTGCAAAAGACTGTTAATAGATCTAGAAAACAATTGTCCAAGAAACTTTATGATGCATTATGGGCTTACAGAACTGCATATAAAACTCCTATGGGTATGTCTTCATATAAAATGGTTTACGGAAAAGCATGTCACTTACCTCTTGAACTAGAACATAAGGCATATTGGGCTATTAAAGACCTCAATTATGATTTCAAACTTGCCGGTGAGAAGAGGTTATTTGACATTAGCTCACTTGATGAATGGAGAACTCAAGCCTATGAGAATGCCGAACTGTTTAAAGAAAAAGTTAAAAGATGGCATGACAAAAGGATACAAAAGCATGAGTTTAATGTAGGTGATTATGTGTTGCTCTTCTAATCTCGTTTAAGATTTTTTGCAGGAAAAGTTCTCTCTAAATGAGAAGTCCCTTACGTTATCGAGGAAGTCTATCGCTCCGGTGCCATAAATATCAACAACTTCGAAGGCACAAATCCGAAGGTGGTGAACGGTCAAAGAATCAAACATTATATCTCAGGTAATCCAATAAATGTTGAAACTAATGTTATTGAAACCGTAACCCCGCAGGATTACATAACGGACACTTTCTAGAATGTTTCAGACTCCGAAAAGGAATAGGTATGTGGTACGGTAAGTAAACCGACTCCAAAACAGTTCTAACAGCAATTTTTCTCCGTTTTGGAATATTTAAGAAAATAGGAAAATTAGAAGTAGTCCGGGAAGGACACGAGGTGTCCATGAGGGTGGAGGGCGCGCCCTACCCCCCTTGGCGCGCCCCCTGCCTCGTGGGCACCTCGTGTGCTTTCCGGACTCCGTTTTCTTGCAGACCCTAAGGTCTACGGGGACGTGGAGCATTACGGTTGGACCACTGAGGAAGAAGAAGACTACGAGCCTAATGGGAAGGAGGAGAGGAGCTCAGATGAAGATGAAGCCCCATTACCTCAACCTGGGGACATGCATGTGGAGTTTAAAAAGTCAAGCCCCCCTGATAGAGCAAAGAAACCTAAGATCGAGTTTATCCCTTTCCGTCTCTTGCAGGAGAACAAACAGGAACTATGCAAAACGATATTAAGCCTTGAGCAGGAGATCGATGATCTAAGGGAGCAAAATTCTATCCTCAAGCGCAAATTAAGGAAGAAGCCTCCTTCATCATCACCCCCGAAGAAGGAGACATAATCACATGGGTATGGGCACTCCCCTTGGCAACTGCCAAGCTTGGGGGAGGTGCCCCGGTATCGTATCACCATCACACTCCTATCTTTACCACTTTACTTAGTTTGATCCTTTTAGAAATATCTTGATCTAGTAGAATAAAGCTTTGGTATGATTTAGTTTTGAGTTTTGCTTTATGATCCCTCTATGTAATCGAGTCTGTGGGCTATATATAATAGAGATTAGTGTTGAGTCAAGGGCTTTGTTGTTTTGCTATGATCTTGAGGGAATAATAAAAAAAGTATAAAAAGAAATAAAGAGATCATATTGATCTTATGAAGAGTGATGGCTTCACATATAAAGAGTATGATGAATAAAATTTGTTGAGAGTTGGCAAACATAGTTTTGGTCATTGTTGCAATTAATAGGAAGTGATAAAGAAAGAGAGGTTTTCACATATAAATATACTATCTTGGACATCTTTTATGATTGTGAGCACTCATTAAAATATGACATGCTAAAGAGTTGATGTTGGACAAGGAAGACAATGTAATGGGTTATGTTTTCTTATATCCGAAATAAAGTATATTGTCATGGATCATCCAACATGTTGAGCTTGCCTTTCCCCCTCATGCTATCCAAATTCCTTGCACCAAGTAGAGATATTACTTGTGCTTCCAAAATACCCTTAAACCTGGTTTTGCCATGAGAGTCCACCATATCTACCTATGGATTGAGTAAGATCCTTCAAGTAAGTTGTCATGTTGCATGCAATAAAAATTGCTCTCTAAATATGTATGACTTATTAGTGTGGAGAAAATAAGTTTTATACGATCTTGTGATATGGAAGTAATAAAAGCCATGGACTGCATAATAAAGGTCTCTATCGTAAGTGAAATATAAAGTGACGTTATTTTGCATTAAGATTTCATGCATCCAACCATAAAAGCACATGACAACCTCCGCTTCCCTTTGCGAAGGGCCTAACTTTTATTTTTTGTCTTATACATTATGCAAGAGTCATGGTGATCTTCACCTTCCCTTTTTACATTTTATCCTTTGGCAAGCACCTCGTGTTGGAAAGATCATGATTGATATATATATATATATATATATATATATATATATATAGGACAAATGTTTCCTACAAGCAGTGGTAGTTACCACCACTTGCGTTTTGTATATTGTATGTAGTATCTGTCGAAATCAAGAGTATGTACGTGTAGTATGTAGTATATAACAATGATTAGGTAGTATATATACTAATTTTTAGGTAGTATATACCATGTTTTGAGTATGCTCTTTTTTACGTACAAATATGTACGTATTTCACAAATATAACAAAAACTATGGACTCATATGCAATTTTTTCATGTAACTTGTTTTAAAATATCTTATATATATTATACGAATATATTTAAAATAATAAAGTAGTATATATAGTACCACGTGGTAGTATATGAGACATATGGGTAACTACCACCAGGTGGTAGGATGGATTTTCCCTATATATATATATATATATATATATATATATATATATATATATATATATATATATATATAATTGGATGTAAGCTAGCATGAACTATTATTGTTGACATTACCCTTGAGGTAAAAGGTTGGGAGGCAACACTATAAGCCCCTATCTTTCTGTGTGTCCGATTAAAACTTCATACCCATAAGTATTGCGTGAGTGTTAGCAATTGTGAAAGACTAAATGATAGTTGAGTATGTCGACTTGCTGAAAAGCTCTTACGTTGACTCTTTCCGGTGTTATGATAAATTGCAATTGTTTCAATGGCCAAGATTATAGTTTGTTAGTTTACAATGAAGTTTCTGATTCATACTTGACATTAGGAATAAATTGTTACTTGAGAATAAGAAATCATATATATATATATATATATATATATATCCATATTTTATTTTATTGACACCTCTATCTCTAAACATGTGGACATATCACAATATTTATATCAATATTTATTGCATTATGGGATGTTGTTACACGTCTAAGCTTGGGGGAGTTGATACGTCCATTTAGCATCATGCTTTTATATCAATATTTATTGCATTATGGGATGTTGTTACACGTCATATCACAATACTTATGCCTATTCTCTCTTATTTTACAAGGTTTACATGAAGAGGGAGAACGCCGGCAGCCGGGATTCTGGGCTGGAAAAGGAGCAAATATTAGAGACCTATTCTGCACAACTCCAAAAGTCCTAAAAGTCCACGAAAGTCATTTTGGGACTTAATAAAAAATATTGGCAAAAGAATCAACGTTAGGGGGGCACACCCTGTCCACGAGGGTGGGCCCCCCCTAGGGTGCCCCCCTGCCTTGTGGGCCCCCTGTCAGCCCTCCGGTGGCCATCTTCTGCTATATGAACTATTTTACCCTGGAAAAAATCGGAAGCAAGCTTACGGAAAGAAACTCCGCTGCCACAAGGCGGAACCCTGGTGGAACCAATCTAGGGCTCTACCAGAGATGTTCCGCCGGGGAAACATCCCTCCGGTGGGGGGGGGGGATTGTCGGTGTACTAAAATAGGGGCACTACTTTGTACCCCTTACTAAGTCACGGGCAGTCGAAGCCGCATGGCCACGACCACACTAAGCAGGGCAAGGGGGAGGGACAGAGACACAGAAACAATCAACGCAGCGCCAAGACCAGAAGATCAAGAGGGCAAGACGATTCTCCCCAGAAAGAGCCTTGCCGGGGTAGGATCCGCGGCCCCGACAAGAGTCTTGCCGGGGCAACTTGCCCAGCCCCACGCCAGCAGGACGCGCCACCCTTGGGCCCAAGTTCCCCAACCTCATTGTAAGAAGGGCTCGGGGGGGCACTTATGTGGTGGCATGCAGATCTTTGTGAAGACAAGAGATACTCCAAATTAGAGGAGGAATAGAAGGCGACGAACCTCGGCAAGATCCTTGCCAAAGAAGCACACAAGACCTCCGGCAGCATCCTTATCGGGGAAGACTACGACACCGCAGCAAGACCTTGCCGGGGCCCCGGCAAGGCCCTTGCCGAGGACATCTGTAACATATATGCCAGGTCTGCGCCTGCCATGGTCCCGCCCCCATTACCTATGCAGCTGCCAGCCCACCAGCTGGGCAGGCACCTGCGTGTCAATAGGGGGCTTCTGGGCCAACTCAGCGCATGCCTACATGGTGGCATGCAAATCTTCGTGAAGGCCCTACCACCGCGCCACCTCAGCTGCCTGGCAGCCTACATGGCGCCACCTCAGCTGCCTGCTAGTCTACATGGCACCACACGCCTTGCTGCCTCGAGCGTGTGTCGAAGCAGGGTGAAGCGGCAGTGGACGGGACATGGGTTCGCATTTAATGCGCCTTGTACCATATGGCTATCGATAGGCTTAAACACAGTACCCCGATGCCACCTCCTGGTGCCACTGTAGCGATCCCCTTGCCTATAAAAGGACCCCCAAAGCATCCAGGAGAAGGATTCGGATCTTTGGACAAGTTACGCTCATTGTAGCTCGCTCCAGAACAACAAGAACACCCAAGTAGAGATTATAGGCAGGAGTAGGGTATTACACAAGTCGCGGCCCGAACCTGGGTAAACGCCCTGTGTGCACTGAATTGGCCTCCGATCCTGCTCTCCTCTCAACCCGGCGCCCCGCAACCGTAGTAGGGATCCCGTAGGTGTCGTTTCCACCGACAGAAATCATCACCATCGTCATCGCCAACGACCCTCTCAGCGGTAGGGGGTCAATCTCCATCAACATCTTCACCAGCACCATCTCCTCTCAAACCCTAGTTCATCTCTTGTACCCAATCTTTGTCTCAAAACCTCAGATTGGTACCTGTGGGTTGCTAGTAGTGTTGATTACTCCTTGTAGTTGATGCTAGTTGGTTTATTTGGTGGAAGATCATATGTTCAGATCCTTAATGCATATTAATACCCCTCTGATTATGAACATGAATATGATTTGTGAGTAGTTATGTTTGTTCCTGAGGACATGGGAGAAGTCTTGCTATAAGTAGTCATGTCAATTTGGTAGCCATTCGATATTTTGATGAGATGTATGTTATCTCTCCTCTAGTGGTGTTATGTGAACATCGACTACATGACACTTCACCATTGTTTGGACCTAGAGGAAGGCATTTGGAAGTAATAAGTAGATAATGGGTTGCTAGAGTGACAGAAGCTTAAAGCCTAGTTTATGTGTTGCTTCGTAAGGGGATGATTTGGATCCACATGTTTCATGCTATGGTTAGGTTTACCTTAATACTTCTTTTGTAGTTGCAGATGATTGCAATATTGGTTAATCATAAGTAGGATGCATGTCCAATAAAGGGCAGTACCCAAGCACCGGTCTACCCACATACCAAATTATCAAAGTAACGAACGCGAATCATATGAGCGTGATGAAAACTAGCTTGACGATAATTCCCATGTGTTCTCGGGAGCGCTTTTCTCTATATATGAACTTGTCCAGGCTTGTCCTTTGCTACAAAAAGTATTGGGCCATCTTTCTGCACCTTATTTACTTTCATTGCTTGTTATCCGTTACAAATTACCTTATCACAAAACTATATGTTACCGATTATTTCTGTGCTTGCAGAGAATACCTTACTGAAAACTGCTTGTCATTTCCTTCTGCTCCTCGTTGGGTTCGACACTCTTACTTATTGAAAGGACTACGATAGATCCCCTACACTTGTGGGTCATCAAGACTCTTTTCTGGCACCGTTGCCAGGGAGCGCAGTGCTTTTGGTAAGTGGAACTTGGTAAGGAAAAATTTATATAGTGTGCTGAATTTACTGTCACTTGTTACTATGGAAAATAATCCTTTGAGGGGCTTGTTCGGGGTATCTTCACCCTGACCAGTAGAGCAAAGAGTTGCACCTCAACCTGCTGAACCTACTGAAAATGTTTACTTTGAAATTCCTTCGGGTATGGTAGAGAAACTACTAGCTAATCCTTTTACAGGAGATGGAATGTTGCATCCCCGACTTGCACCTAATCTATGTGGATGAAGTTTGTGGATTATTTAAGCTTGCTGGTATGCCCGAGGATGTTATCAAGAAGAAGGTCTTCCCTTTATCTTTGAAGGGAGAGGCATTGACATGGTTTAGGATATGCGATGATATGGGATCATGGAACTACAACCGATTGAAATTGGAATTTCATCATAAGTTTTATCCTATGCATCTTGTTCATCGTGATCATAATTACATATATAATTTTTGGCCTTGCGAAGGAGAAAGCATCCCTCAAGCTTGGGGGAGGCTTAAATCAATGTTATATTCATGCCCCAATCATGAGCTCTCAAGAGAAATGATTATTCAAAAAATTTATGCTCGCCTTTCTCTGAACAATCGCTCCATGCTCGATACTTCTTGTGTTGGGTCTTTTATGATGAAGACTATTGAATTCAAATGGGATTTATTGGAAAGAGTTAAACACAACTCTGAAGATTGGGATCTCGATGAAGGTATGGAGTCAGGTATGACACCTAAGAAGACGACGACGGCAATCGGCTCGCCCGGAGCCGGACCGTCGCACCAGTGCGGGCGGGGAGCGGGCCCGTCACGGAGAGGACCCGGGGTGCGGCCCGCGAACACCTGCATCACTCTGACAGCCAGGCCCTAGCGAGCGGCGCCGCTCGCAAGCAGAACGACGAGTCGCGCATCACCGGATCCAGAGATGGAATTGTGCCCCCCGCAGGCGATGCGGGGCCTTCCACAGTCGTCGCTGTAGCACCAGCTGGTGGTAGGGCGACCTCCAAGACGCCCACGCCGGCGCCCACCGCGCGCTCCTCTCAAGTTGCGCGTGATGAGCAACGCCGCCGTGTTGATGATCCCGGGCGCCACCGTGGGAAGAGCCCCGCGCACCATTCGCGGGACGAAGAAGGCCATCGTGCACACGGAGCGCTGGAGGAACGGCGTGCAGCCGCAGGACCGTGATAGAGCTCCCTATAACGTGGTCAGAGGTCCGAGCGTGTAACGGTCCACACAGCCTTCGCCACCCCCATGCCAGCAGAAGCATTGGCGTGCACGCAACTGCTCCTTGATTTTCCCCCTGCTACGGAGAAGCTCGACGAGTGGAGAGCCACTGTCCGGAGCCTCGTCGGCATCGCCAATAGGGACGAGCCGCGGCCAGCGGTGCCCATGGACCGGCGCTCCGTAGAGCTACCACATCCCAGCAGAGCAGGGGCTGGGGGAGATGCTGCCTTGGTGCACTCTCCTCCCCCGCACCAGCCACCGCAAGCGCCGGTCCGTCATGATGACGCTTGTGACAACATGTCAGTATCATCGTTTGACCCACGGACCCGCCGTGATCAACGCCAAGTCCTTCAGGAATGAGTTCATGAAGATGCTCGAACCACTATCAAGCGCTGGCGTGATGCGTGCCACCAATCAGACAGGCGGGCGGGACCCATTGTGGACCACCCGACTCCGGGAGGCTACGGTGGCCTACCTTATGAGGTGGGTTGCCCGGCCTTTACCCGTGAGCTGCGGCAGTTCCAGTGGCCTTCCCACCGCACGTTCAAGCCTGACGTGGGAGAGAAGTACAACGGCAAGACCCACCCATCGGAATTCCTTAGCATCTACACCATCACGATGCAGGCTGCTGGGGCACGCGACGACAAGGTGCTCGCAAATTATTTCCCATTGGCACTTAAGCCCAACATCATGTCATGGTTGATGCACTTGTCGGCAGATTCCATCTCTTCTTGGTCAGACATGTGACATGAGTTTGTTGGCGCCTTTACTGGAGGCCATCAAGCTCATGGCCAGGCGAGTGATTTGCACATTATTCCCCAGAAGGAACGAGAAAGCCTGTGCAAATACATCAAGAGGTTCAGCCGAGTGCAATACAACATCCCATATGTTCATCCTGCCGCCGTGATCAGTGCATTTCACCAGAATGTGCGCAATCGCAAGATGCGTGAAGAGATGGCAATGAACAAGGCCAGGGATGTGGCCTAACTCTACGTTCTGGCTGACAGGTGTGCCCGGGCTGAGGAGGGGAGGAAGTACCCCGGCAAGGACGCCGGCGCGGAAACCGACTCCACAGATGACACCACCGCTCCGGCAAAGAAGGGGCGACGTTGTAACAGGAAGCACAAGGGCAAGACAGTACTTGCCGTCGAGGGGTCCAACGACACCGGTGCTGCCAAGAAGGCCAAGGCATGCGACACCGGCAAGGAGGTTGCCGGGTGTACCGCTTGCCGAGCCTTGGCGGCTACCGACAAGCCGGGGAGCTCCGACAAGCAGTACTGTAAGATCCACCGCACCAAAGGCCACGACCTCCAGAACTGCCAACAAGTCGAGCTGCTTGCTGAAAAGCAAAAAAGCTGAGTACGAGCGGCAGGACAAGGAGAAGGGGCAAGACAGTGCCGGAGGGACCGGCAAGAAGCATGGTGACCCAGGAGGCTGCCGTGGCCAGGACAACCAGCAAGAGAGGCCCGCCAGGGGCCGTGACAAGAAACAGGAAGACGAGGATCATGACGAGGATGATGAGTCCAGCGACCATTAGTTCTAGAAAGCTACAGAGGCCATGTGCGTTGACGGTGGCGCCTTGTTGCATACCTCTCACCGCTAAGTCAAGCAGTGGGCGCAAGAGATTGCAGCGGCAGAGCCATCGATTGACGCTCAGAAGCCACTGAGGTGGTCTGGCAGGCCTATCATTTTCGACGCCGAGGACCACGCTGATCACACAACAGCGGTCGGGTGCTTGCCGTTGTTGGTTTCACCAACAATATGCAACCTCAAGGTGACAAAGATGTTGGTCGATGGCAGGGCCGGCCTGAACCTAATCTCAATAGTCGTGCTCAAGAGGCTGCAGATTCCTGATGGAGACCTCGAGGAAATGGGCATGTTTCAAGAGGTCAACCCGGGAAGGAGCCAGCCCAAGGGAAAGGTCATGCTGCCCGTGACATCTAGAAGTGAGTTGAATTACAGGACGGAGAGGATTGTCTTTGACGTAGCCGAGATCCCCTTGCCCTACAATGGGATCCTCGGACGCCCAGTGCTAGCCAAGTTTATGGCGGCGGTGCACTATGCCTATAACACGCTGAAGATGCCCGGGCCGATGACCATCATCACCGTCCCCTCTGACAAGAAAGACGTGTTGATCGGCAAGCAATTGCAGTGACTGCCGCCAAGGCATTCGCTCCTGCCGGTGGAGCTCCGGGGGCCAGATAACCGGTAGGACCTCTCACACCCACCCCGACAAGCGCACCTCTTTGGAGTGTTGTGCTCCCACGGAGGACGTGCCAGAGAGCTCCACCGGCAAGAGCAAGAAATCCAGAGCTGCACCACCAGAGACCAAGAAGGTGTCCGTCAAGGAGGACGGTACGGGAGGGGCTTTCACCATAAGCTCCTCCCTTGATAGCAAATAGGAAGGCGAGCTTGTTGCTTTCCTGCGGGCGAATGTTGATGTGTTTGCGTGGCAAGCCTCCGACATCCCCGGCGTTCCCAGGGAAGTGATTGACCACCATCTTGTTGTTTGTCCTCATGCGCGGCCCGTCAAGCAGAAGGTCAAGAAGCAAGCTCTAGAAAGGCAAGAATTCATCAGGAAGAGAGCAAAAAGCTAGAAGCAGCAGGCTTGGTGAGGGGGGTACTCCACCCGACGTGGTTGGCCAATCCGGTAGTGGTGCGCAAGGCAAATGGGAAGTGGAGGTTGTGTATTGATTACACGGATATCAATAAGGCGTGTCCAAAAGACCCCTTCCCGTTACCGCGCATCGACCAGATTGTTGACTCTACGGCTGGGTGTGATTTGTTGTCCTTCCTCGATGCCTACTCCGGATATCATCAAATCTTCATGTCAAAGGAAGATGAAGAAAAGACAGCATTCATCACCCCATGTGGTATGTATTGGTTTTTATGGACGCCTTTTGGGTTGAAGAGTGTTGGCTCGACTTTTACAAGAACGGTCCAAATTGGTTTTGAGCCCCAACTCCATAGAAATATGGAAGCCTATATGGACTATATAGTGGTCAAAACCAAGGACAAGGCAACACTGGTGCAGGATTTGGAGGAAACGTTCACAAACCTGCGCAAGATCAATCTCAAGTTGAACCCCGAGAAGTGTGTTTTTAGCATGCCTTCCGGCAAGCTTTTCGGGTTCTTCATGTCGCAATGCGGGATAGAGGCCAATCCCGACAAGATCAAGGCCATCGAGCAAATTGAGGCGCCTAAGCGGATCAAGGATGTGTGTCGGCTCACTGGTTGCGTTGCCGCCATGAGCAGAATCATCTCCAGGTACGCTGAGCGTGCCCTTCCCTTTTTCAACATTTTGAAAAAGGTGGGCCCAATGGAGTGGACCCCAGAGGGCAAGGCAGCGCTGCAAGATTTGAAGAAGTACCTCTCCTCTACGCCCATATTGGTCGCGCCTAAGCCACAGGAGTCGTTGCTGCTGTATCTAGCGGCGACGAATCAGGTGGTTAGTGTTGCACTAGTGGCACAGAGGGAGGTTGACGAGAAGACAGAAGAGATGGCGGACCTGGTGGACGCTGAGCTAGGGCTCCCCCGGCAGGATTTGATCCAGGCAAGGTGGGGCACATGGCAGAGTCTGATGCTAGTGAGACAGGACCCACGCAACTAGGTGAAGTGGTGCAGAAGAAGAAGATGATGCAACACCGAGTTTACTTTGTCAGCTCCCTCTTGCAGGGGGCTAGGTCAAGGTATTCTGGTGTGCAGAAATTGCTCTTCGGCCTCCTTATGGCCTCGAGGAAGCTGCGTCATTACTTCTAAGCACACGAGATCACTGTCGTCACCCGCCTCCCGTTGCAATGGATATTGCATAACCCATATGCGACGAGGAGAATTATGGAGTAGGCCTTGGAGCTGTCGAGTTTCAGTCTAAAGTTTGAAAGTACCTCGATGATTCAAAGCAGAGTCTTGGCGGAGTTCATAATGGAATGGACCTTGACGCCCGACGAAGAGGTCCAGGAGACCACTCTCCCCGGCAAGGAATCAAACCGCGGCTGGGTCATGTACTTTGATGATGCATTCTCGCTACAAGGCACCGGTGCTGGTGTGCTACATGTCACACCCACTAGAGAGCACCTCAAGTATGTCATCCAGATGCACTTTCCTAGGGAGATGTCAACAAACAGCACTGCCGAGTACGAGGGATTGCTTGCCGGTCTTACGATCGTGGCGGACCTCGGAGTCAAAAAGCTCATTGCCAGAGGTGATTCACAGCTTGTCGTCAGGAAAGTTAATAAGGATTATCAGAGTCCGTTAATGGAGGCCTACGTGGATGAGGTGAGGAAGCTAGAGGAGCGTTTTGATGGTATACAGGTGGAGCACATTCCCCGAGTGGAGAACAAGATCGCCGACTACCTGTCGAAGCGCGCCGCCATCAAACTACCTATGGAACCAGGTACCTTTGTGCTTCGGCTGACCCAACCATCCGTGGAACCATCAACAGAGCAGAACAAGCAAAGGAAATCAGGCCCCAGCAAGTACTTTCCTGCCGAGCTCCCCGGAGCCGCCGGCAAGGATGCTGTCGGGGACACTGAGCATGCCGTGGGGCCACCGACTCCAGCAGGGTGTCAATCCCTGGCCGTAGAGATGGCAGCTCCCATGGCAGAGGAGATGCCTTTTGTCCTTGTTGTCGAGCCTCAGGCTCCGGCATGGGCACAACATACCGTCTGATTCCTTCAGACAGGGGAACTTCCTGAGGAGCAGGAAGAAGCAGAGAAAGTGGCCCGTCGGTCTGCCCTGTATCAGTTCATTGACGATGTTTTGTACAGAAAAAGGCCAAATGGCGTCAAGCTAAAACGCATACCCCAGGAGGAAGGATTGGAGTTGTTGGCGAAGATACATGGGGGCATATGTGGCTCCCACATAGGGTCTAGGGCCCTTGCCGGCAAGGCTTTCCGGCAGGGTTTCTTTTGGCCCACTACCCTCCAGGATGTGATGGTACTAGTAACCAAGTGTGAAGCATGCCAGTTCCATTCCAAGAAGCTTCATCAACTAGCTCAAGCCCTTCAAACCATCCCTCTCTCCTGGCCCTTCTCGGTCTGGGGGCTCGACATATTGGGCCCCTTCCCTCGTGTCATCGGGGGCTTTGAGTACTTGTACGTTGCAATCGACAAGTTCACAAAGTGGCCTAAGGTGGAAGCCGTGAGGAAGGTGACAGCGCAGTCAGCCATCAAGTTCTTCAAGGGGCTAGTTTGCCATTTTGGTGTACCCAACAGGATCATCACAGATAATGGCACACAGTTCACAAGCCACGCCTTCATGCAGTACATTGAAGATCTCGGCAGCAAGGTCTGTTTTGCTTCTGTGGCACACCCACGAAGCAACGGCCAAGCAGAGAGAGCCAATGCTAAGGTTCAGTGAGGTTTAAGAATGAAGACTTTTGACAGGCTGCGCAAGAGTGGAAGGCACTGGATTGATGAGTTGTCGACGGTTCTTTGGGATCAGAATGACATCGAATCGAGCCACCGGCCACACACCCTTCGCCCTGGTCTACGGGGCAGAAGCAGTTCTCCCCATGGAACTCATACACAGGTCACCTCGAGTGCTTGCTTATGATGAGCTTGAGAAAGAGCGATTGCGGCAAGATGACGCGATGCTCCTTGAGGAAGATCATCTTCGGGCGG
Source organism: Triticum aestivum (assembly GCF_018294505.1). Taxonomy (NCBI): domain Eukaryota; kingdom Viridiplantae; phylum Streptophyta; class Magnoliopsida; order Poales; family Poaceae; genus Triticum; species Triticum aestivum. Next base: position 526,296,059 of record NC_057813.1, on the reverse strand, counting down.
CTGGGAAAGCAACACGCTACCAGCAAGCCTTGCGCCGCTCATAACCGCAAGGTTCATGCCCGAAGCTTTGAGGAAGGCGACCTTATTCTTCGGCACGTTCAGTTGGCCAAGAATTCTAGCAAGTTGATACCAAAGTGGGAAGGCCCTTATCGGGTAACACGAGTCACCAGGCCTGGCGCAGTCTGCCTGGTGACTGAAGATGCCATTCCAGTGAGCAATTCCTGGAACATCGAGCATCTTCATAAGTTTTACCCGTAAGGCGCGGCTGTCGGGCCCCTCGGCAGGCCACCTTTTGTACAAGCCTTGCCGGCAAGGCATGTAACCCTTTGTACAAAGCCAGGCGCAGACCCTGAGCATAAATAAACGAAGCACTGGTGCCCTAAGTTATAGCAAGCATGCTAGGTTGAGTCTCCTCCTCGGTTAGGGTTGATAGTGCTTAGCGGCGACTAACCCCTAGCTTAGAGTTCGTGTTTGCGTCTCTTTGCTCCTCTTCATCCTTTTTGGTTCATAGGATACATGAGCAAATCCGCTTAGCCACATGGAGATAAGAGGAACAAGCTGACGCTCCGACCCCGGCAAGCTAAGGTTGCCGGGGGCTGAAGACACGAGGGTCCGACCCCAGCAAGCTAACGCTGCCGGAGGGGGGACCACAGATCCAGATAAGTTTTTCATCCCCCATCTTGCATTCCTATATGAAACAAGGGGCATATGAAACCTCGTCTTGCTTCCAGGCTACCGTGCTCCTTTTTTCCTGTACTATAGAAATTATTTCTTGGGACAGAATCTGGTTGCAGCTGCGGCAGCAAGGAAACAGGCGTAGGGCTTAACTCTATTTCATCACTGCCTTCGCCGGAAACGCGAGTGCAGCTGAGCGAAGTAAGGGGGAGGCAAGGCCTGTTGCCGGGAGACTTTGTTTATACAGAAAATAACAAGGAATCGTTCCTTGGCCTGGGCGTGGCTCACACACAAAGGACCCGGCAAGCACCCCTTTTTCATTAATACGCCCCATACGAGTACAAATCATACGGAATGTATACACGAGCAAGGGGATTGCAGGTTTTAGATCTAATTAAGGCTCGTAGGCTTACAAGCTGAAAAAAAGATAAGGTGCTCATAATCCCTTTCTTGTCCCTCACCTCAGGAAATGCGACAAGAAGGTGAAAAGGGCAGAAGGAGCGCCTAGGCGAGGTACGAGCAGCAGAAGGCGCCAAGAGAACATGCCGGTGATCGCCTAGGAGAGGGCTGGCGGTGATGGCGTCGGAGGAAGAACTGGAAGATGAGGCAGCGGTCCATCAATATGCTATGGAGGCGTCGGTGCCATCGTACTCCGACTTAACGGCCCGCAACCCGCCTTCTTTGCTTATCCGGCCTCCCCACGCCAGCCGCCCAAGGAGGCGACCCCGAGAAGTTCAAGGAGCCGGAGACACAGATGATGGGGTCGCCGGTGTCGCCCCGGAGCGGCGCGCCTGACGCCTAGTCAGATCCGTCATCCCGCCGCCCTCTACCCTCATCGTTGCTGCCGCTGTCCTCCTCGTCACTCTCATTCGAGGAAGAATCTTCATCGTTGGAGGAGCTCTCCACGCAGCACTTTAGACAAGTGCCAAGGTCTCCAAAAACCTTGACGGAGAACAGGCCGTTCTCCATCAACTTGAAGTAGAGAACGAGCCCCGGCGTCAGGCTGTGGATGCGAGCGAAGGTCTTCCACCCACGGCGAAGATACATGACGTGAGGGGCTGGGAAGTTGACATCGGCCCATGTGCTGCTGTTCCCATAGCCTCTCATGTGCAGTCTCAGTGCCTGCGTCGGGTCCAGTTCCATGGCCCAAGGAAACAGGGTTGGGAGACGGAGACGACGGCATGCTGGCCGCCATAACCTGATGAAGAACTCGTAAGGGTTGTCCCCGACGTGGCCCTCCATTGGGGGAAGGACTACTGGCAGAGGCGAGGCCAATGCACCGCCCCGTCCTCCTCTTCCCCGAGCACCACGGCCGCCTCGACCTCGTCCCCTCCCTCTTCCCCTTGCGAGCCGGCTCCGCCACCACGGGCTTTTGGGGAGGAGCGATGTGCTGAAGCAGAGACCCTCACCGCCATCGATGAAGCATCAGCGCGGACTCTCGCCATGGCACGAGAGAAGAAGGAGGAAAGATGGGGAGAGGTAGATGGCGAAGGAATGAGGAGCACCGTTTCTCCTGCTACCCTCTTTATAAAGGGAAGGGGCGGGGCTCGGCTGCCCGTTTCAGCCAATCAGGCTCATTAAGGTGATAGCAAGCGAAGCCGTCGACCGCCCTCCCCTCCCAATTAAAGGCATGTGGGTATCAACCCACGCGTGCACGTCTTCCCATGCCATGCGCGCCTGTCACTCGCCCCGCGCCATGCATGCGGCATACATGGTGCAAGGGACAGGCGTAATAGGACGCGTGGAGCGACGGTTCCCAAGTGCGGAGAGTAAATGAGCAGCAGCCCTGCGGTCTCGAAGAGACATGCAAGCCGCCTCTTTACTGTTTGCCGCAAATGACGCCAGCATGCTTCGATCACCCGCGCACGTAACCCCGATGTCACACATTTAACACGGGTCTTAGGGAAGCACAGCGGGTGAAAAGTTACTGCGGTGAAAAACCACCCCGCCTGCCCGTGCACTGTTTTTGGGCCTAGCCAAACAAACGCGATGCGCTTATGTGTGGCCCAGGCCCGGGGGCTCCTGTCAGTGTACTAAAATAGGGGCACTACTTTATACCCCTTACTAAGTGCATGGGCAGTCGAAGCCGTGTGGCCACGACCACACTAAGCAGGGCAAGGGGGAGGGCCGGAGCCACAGAAACAATCAACACAATGCCAAGACCAGAAGATCAAGAGGGCAAGACGATTCTCCCTGGCAAGAGCCTTGCCGGGGCAGGATCCGCGGCCCCGACAAGAGAGTCTTGCCGGGTCAACTTGCCCAGGCCCACGCAAGCAGGACGCGCCACCCTTGGGCCCAAGTTCCCCAACCTCATTGGAACCAGGGCTCGAGGGCACTTCTGTGGCGGCATTCAGATCTTTGTGAAGACAAGAGATACTCCAAATCAGAGTAGGAATAGAAGGTGACGAACCTCGGCAAGATCCTTGCCAAAGAAGCACACAAGACCTCCGGCAGGATCCTTGCCGGGGACAACTACAACGGCGCGGCAAGGCCCTTGCCGAGGACATTTGTGATAACTATGCTAGACCTGCGCCTGCCACAGTCCCGCCCCCATTCCCTATGCAGCTAATAGCCCACCAGCTGGGCAGGCACCTGCGTGTCAATAGGGGGCTTCTAGGCCAACTCAGCACATGCCTACGTGGTGGCATGCAAATCTTCGTGAAGGCCCTACCACCGCGCCACCTCAGCTGCCTGGCAGCCTACATGGCGCCACCTCAGCTGCCTGCTAGTCTACATGGCACCACACGCCTTGCTGGCCCGGGCACGTGTCAAAGCAGGGTGGAGCGGCAGCGAACGGGATGTGGGTTCGCATTTAATGTGCCTTGTCCCATATGGCTATCAATAGGCTTAAACACAGTACCCCGATGCCACCTCCTGGTGCCACTATGGCGATCCCCTTTCCTATAAAAGGAGTCGCAAGGCATCCAAGAGAAGGATTCAGATCTTTGGACAAGTTACGCTCATTGTAGCTAGCCCTAGAACAACAAGAACACCCAAATAGAGATTCTAGGCATGAGTAGGGTATTACGCAAGCCGCGGCCCGAACCTGTGTAAACACCCTGTGTGCACTGAATTGGCCTCCGATCCTGCTCTCCTCTCAACCCCGCACCCAGCAACCATATTATGGATCCCGTTTTGATCCCATAGGTGTCGTTTCCACCGACAGAAATCATCGCCATCGTCATCGCCAATGATCCTCTTAGAGAGAGGGGGTCAATCTCCATCAACATCTTCACCAGCACCATCACCGCTCAAACCGTAGGGCATCTCTTGTACCCAATCTTTGTCTCAAAACCTCAGATTGGTACATGTGGGTTGATAATAGTGCTGATTACTCCTTGTAGTTGATGCTAGTTGGTTTATTTGGTGGAAGATCATATGTTCAGATCCTTAATGCATATTAATACCCCTCTGATTATGAACATGAATATCATTTGTGAGTAGTTACGTTTGTTCCTGATGACATGGGAGAAATCTTGCTATAAGTAGTCATGTAAATTTGGTATCCGTTCGATATTTCGATGAGATGTATGTTGTCTCTCCTCTAGTGGTGTTATGTGAATGTTGACTACATGACACTTCACCATTGTTTGGGCCTGGAGGAAGGCATTGGGAAGTAGTAAGTAGATGATGGGTTGCTAGAGTGACAGAAGCTTAAACCCTAGTTTATGTGTTGCTTCGTAAGGGGATGATTTCGATCCATATGTTTCATGCTATGATTAGGTTTACCTTAATACTTCTTTTGCAGTTGTGGATGCTTGCAATAGGGGTTAATCATATGTAGGATGCTTGTCCAGGAAAGGGCAGTGCCCAAGCACCGGTCCACCCACATACCAAATTATCAAAGTAACGAACGCAAATCATATGAGCGTGATGAAAACTAGCTTGACGATAATTCCCATGTGTTCTCGGTAGCGCTTTTCTCTATATAAGGACTTGCCCAGGCTTCTCCTTTGGTACAAAAAGGATTGGGCCATCCTTCTGCATCTTAGTTACTTTCATTGCTTGTTATCTGTTACAAATTACCTTATCACAAAACTATCTATTACCGATAATTTCAGTGCTTGCAGAGAATACCTTACTGAAAACTGCTTGTCATTTCCTTCTGCTCCTCGTTGGGTTCGACACTCCTACTTATCGAAAGGACTACGATAGATCCCCTACACTTGTGGGTCATCAAGACTCTTTTTTGGCGTCGTTGCTGGGGAGCGTGGCGCTTTTGGTAAGTGGAACTTGGTAAGGAAAAATGTATATAGTGTGATGAAATTTACTATCACTTGTTTCTACAGAAAATAATCCTTTGAGGGGCTTGTTCGGGGTATCTTCACCCTGACCAGTAGAGCAAAGAGTTGCTCCTCAACCTGTTGAACCTACTGAAAATGTTTACTTTCAAATTCCTTCAGGTATGGTAGAGAAACTGCTAGCTAATCCTTTTACAGGAGATGGAATGTTGCATCCCGACTTGCATGTAATCTATGTGGATGAAGTTTGTGGATTATTTAAGCTTGCAGGTATGCCCGAGGATGTTATCAAGAAGAAGGTCTTCCCTTTATCTTTGAAGGGAGAGGCATTGACATGGTTTAGGATATGTGATGATATGGGATCATGGAACTACAACCGATTGAAGTTGGAATTTCATCAGAAGTTTTATCCTATGCATCTTGTTCGTCGTGATCATAATTACATATATAATTTTTGGCCTCACGAAGGAGAAAGCATCACTCAAGCTTGGGGGAGGCTTAAGTCAATGTTATATTCATGCCCCAATCATGAGCTCTCAAGAGAAATGATTATTCAAAAAAAGTATGCTCGGCTTTCTCTCAACAATCGATCCATGCTCGATACTTCTTGTGCTGGGTCTGTTATGATGAAGAATATTGAATTCAAATGGGATTTATTGGAAAGAGTTGAACGCAACTCTGAAGATTGGGATCTCGACGAAGGTAAGGAGTCAGGTATGACACCTAAGTTTGATTGTGTTAAATCTTTTATGGGTACCAATGTCTTCCGTGAATTTAGCACTAAATATGGACTTGACTCTGAGATAGTAGCTTCTTTCTGTGAATCATTTGCTACTCATGTTGACCTCCCTAAGGAGAAGTGGTTTAAATATAATCCTTCCACTGAAGTAAAAGTAGTTGCACCTATTAAAGTTGAAGAAAAGACTATCACTTATAATGATCCTATCGTCCCTACTACTTCTATTGAGAAACCACCTTTCCCTGTTAGGATAAAGGATCATGCCAAAGCTTCAACTGTGGTTCGTAAGAGTAATACTAAAACACCTACACCACCTTAGCAAATTAAAGTTGAACCTAGTATTGCTATCACTACTAGAGAAAACCTTATACACAGAATCTTAGCAGCAGTGCGGCTCAAAAAGAAGCGCTACTGCTATTTAGCAGTAGCGCGTGCACGCAAAACTCGCTACTAACACGGCGTTAGGAGTAGCGCGCTCGGAACAACCCGCGCTGCTACAGATATCGACCGACAGTGTCCACCCACCTACATTTAGCAGCAGCGCATTGACACGACAGGCGCTACTGCTAAAGCTGTAGTTGTAGCGCGCTTTTTCTGAGGTCGCTGCTACTAATTTTCAAGTTGGGCACACTGTTAGTCCCGATTAGTAGTACCGCACGCGTGGAAAGCGTGCTGTTGCTACTTTCTTAAAAGCTGCGCGTTTTGCCTCCCGTGCTACTGCTAAGCCGCACCAACCCACCACCTTTCCCCACCCGTCCTCCCCTCCCCCATCTCCTCTCTTCCCTTTCCCCTACCTCTCCCATCCTCCCTCTCTCACTCTTCTTCTTCCTCAATACTTCTCCCCCATTACTCTCCCTCTTCTACCTACTTTTCTCTCTCTTAATTACTCCTAGCTAACTACACCACCTCCACTAATGCATCTCCTTTCTCTTTTTCCTTCCCCCTCCACTAGTTGAAGTTGTCTCCTCCCAAATTAGCTAGCTAGGTAGATGTAGCATTTAGTTAAGTGACCTATTTGCCCCTAACTAGATCTATCTTTGTCAAGAAGAGCTTTGTGCACTTTTAACCTCCCTACATCATCATCTCCATCGTGTGTTCCATCTCGAGATAGAGGTGATTAAAATTTCATGCTTTTGCAAAATGGAAATATGTTTATGTGTGTGTGATATGATAATTGGGAGATATGATGGAAATTGTGTGTGTGGCATGAGTTGACACCAAATTGTGCTTTTGAGTTGCCTATGTTTTGCTGAAATGTCGATTTATTTCCGTTTCGGCGAATTCCGGGCAAACTCTAGATCTATATATGTCCTATTTTTAGGGAAGGTCATGCCAAATTTTTGTATGACTTTGATGCATGCACACATTTTTATAATCAATTTGTTAATTATTACCGTGCAGACGTTCACGATGGTCAGTGGAACAATGGTGGACAGGTGGTTGCGGTCGGCGATGCAGGACATGAAAGAAAATAACCGAACAGAGGTTTTATGTCCGTGTAAAAAATGCAATGGAATAGTTTGGCTCGACCCCCATGACGATGGTCGTGTCGAAGTGCACCTGCTCATGACTGGTTTCATGGATGGCTATACTCAGTGGATAATTGAAGATGAGGATGACGATGTTGTCGACGGGGCAGGCAATGATGACACGGGGCAAGATGAAGAGATGATCGATAATGGCGGCGGGGAAGAGGCCGGACATGGCGAAGGAGAACGGGCCGGACATGGCGGAGGAGAGAACAACGTGGACTCCACGCAGCAGAGTTCGTCGGTACTAAGTTCAATCGTGCGGGACCCTCATGTTCAAGCATTGCTTCGCAAGGAGACGAGTACTGAGGGAGCTGCTTCTAGAGAGGAGGCTAAGCTAGAGCAGCTGGTGGTAGACTCGAACACTCCATTGTATGATGGTTGCAATCCTGAGGTGACCCGCTTGAGTTTCATGCTCCAACTCCTGAAGATGAAGGCTAAAAACAAATGGACCGACACTAGCCTCGATGAGCATCTCAAGTACCTAAAGGATGTTCTTCCCCCGGGGAATCTATGTCCTACTAGTGTTGATGAGGCCAAGAAGATCGTGTGCCCTCTTGATCTTCCACACCTTAGATACCATGCATGCATCAATTTATCGGAAGGAGCACGCGGAAAAAAACAAGTTGTCCGGTGTGCAATGCTTCTCGATACAAGAAGGCCGGGAAGAAATGTCCCCAGAAAGTTGTATGGTACTTACCGATCACTCCCCATCTCCAGCGGTATTTTGTAGATCCCAAGTAAGCAAAGCTAATGCGCTGGCATGCGGAGAGGAAGAAGCTCGACGATGGAGATGATCTGGAGCTGAGACACGTCAAGGATGGAAGCCAGTGGAGAGCGTTGAACAGCTTCTATCGGTATTTCGAATGTGATGCAAGGAACATCGTGCTCAGTGCGTGTACCAATGGCATGAATCCGTTTGGCAACCAGAACACCAACCATAGCACATGGCCCGTGTTTGTATGGATGTACAACATCCCCCTTGGTTGTGCATGAAGTCGAAGTACATTCACATGAGCATGCTTATTCAAGGGCCGAAACAACCAGGAAATAATATTAATTTGTATCTGGAACTACTTCAAGAGGAGTTAGACACGTTATGGAAAACACCGGCCAAGACATGGGACGCCAGCAAAGGCGAGTATTTCTACATGAGAGCCGTGCTGATCACGATGGTGCACGACTATCTCGGTTACGGATATGTCGCAGACCAGGTGTGCCATGGATATTGCGGATGCACGCGGTTCATGGATGATACGACGTCTCAGCAGCTAACGTCAAGGAAAGATGTCGGGTCTGGGAAAATCGTGTACATGGGACATCGAAGATGGCTCGAACAGGACGACTCGTGGAGAAACCGTGGAGATCTATTCAATGGTCACACTGAGCATTGAGGACCTCCACGTAAGCGGAGCGGTGCCGAAATCGATGAGCTGTTGAAAAACTGGAAGGAGTGCCCCGCGGGGGGAAAGACAATGAGAAAGGCGTTGGAGCCGCTGTTGAAGGTATGGAAGACGAGGTATATGTTCTGGGACTTGGAGTACTGGCACAAACTCGATACACCTCATTGCCTTGATCAAATGCATATCTCTAAGAATGTCCTTGAGAGCTTGCTCACAACACTGATGAACATGCCGGATAAGACCAAGGATGGGCCGAAGGCAAGAAAAGACTTGCAAGATTTGAAAATCAGGGAAGATCTGCACTTGCCGCCCCATTAAATGTTAGACGAGACAGAGACAGAGACAGAGACAGAGGCACGGGAGAAGAAGGGCAGGAAAATAAAGAAAGAGGATTATTGCCCCCCTTCTAGCTTCACCTTAAGTCAGGCCGAGATCGATCAATTCTTCAAGTGCCTTACCGGAGTCAAAGTTAGTTCTGGTTACTGTGGCAAGATAAGAAGATATCTAGACACGAACAAGAAAAGGTTCAGCGGGATGAAGTCCCATGACTTTCATGTGATGATGACACAGATACTAACTGTTGCCCTTAGAGGGATAATGGACAAGCACGTCCGTGACACGCTTATTGGTCTCTGCAAATTTTTCAACGTCATCTCTCGAAAGTCGATCAGTGTGAAGCAGCTCCGAAGGCTACAGGAAGAGATCGTTGTGCTATTGAATGAGCTTGAGATGTACGTCGTGCCCGCGTTCTTCGACGTTATGGTGCATCTGTGTGTCCATATTGTGGATGACATAATAGACCTGGGGCCATCATTCCTGCTACAACACCTAGACGAGGTAGATCCTTTCGTGGAAATGCACAAAGAAATTATCGCAAAGAAGTATCTTGACCAGGGGGTATGAAGGACAGACGTCGAAGTTACTAGAGAGCACAACTCCACTTTCCTGCATTGGTTCAAAGAGCATATTATTGCTAATCCCCTGGATGAGGGCTCTAAGGACGGATTGCTCATATACGCCTTAGCACATGGCCCCTCGCCCAACCTCGTAACCTATCAGGCATATGATATCAACGGATACACGTTCTACATGAAGGCCAAAGATATGGACAGTGATTTTCAGAACTCAGGGGTGACGATGGAATGCATGACCGGCAGCAACAATGGTGTAACTAAACGATTTTATGGAAGGGTCGAGGAGATCTGGGAGCTAGACTACTCTGGACTGCACAACACGATGATGTTTCGTGTCAGATGGGCTAAGAATGTCGAAAGAGAAAACCGGATTTTCACTACCATGACTATACCCGACGCCAAGAACGCTACTGTGAACGCTATCGCAAAAAACCAGCCATGGGTACATGCTAAGCACGTGACACAATGCTTCTTCATAACCGACCTGCGCAATCCCAGCCGTGTTGTCGTGAGGAGAGGCAAAAGGAACATCATTGGAATGGATGGAGTCGCCAACGAGGAAGACTATCATCAGTATGACAACCCTATGAGGGAAGATGACGATGATGATGAAGTATACATCAAAAGAAGAATCAATACTACATTACCTAAGAAAAATCATACTCCATGGAAAAGGCAAAGTCACAATGAGGGGCTCAATTATTCTTCAACGAACAAGAAGGGAAAGAAGCTGACTCAAAAAAGAAAATGTCAACGCTGAGGGACCGTATGTTATCAGTCAAATGATGTAATATATATACATATATATATATATATATATGTTCCTATTTTGTATACACACTTAGCCATTATTATGCATGGGTCCAATGATGTAATATATATGTTCCTATTTTGTATACATATTTAACCGTCAAATGATGCAATATATATCGCCTTCCCTTCGTTCACTGCTCTCGGAAAAAAAGGAAAAGTGAGAGAAAATAAAGGAAAAGAAAAAGGAAAACTTGTTATAGTAGTAGCGGTTTACTGAAAAAGAGCTACAGGTAGTCAAGGTAGCAGTATCGGTTTCTGTATAATACCGCTATCGCTGCATTTGGTCAAAACATTTGGTCAAAACTAGTAGTAGCGTGTTTGGTCAAAATGCGTTACTACTACATCCAATTAACTAAAAATCCTCACTCTCTCTGCTTCATCCCGCCTCTTTTCCCCCCAAATCCCCACTCTCTCTTCCCCCGTCGCACCGCCGCGCCCCGGCGCTCGCCCCCGACCCCGACGCGCCACGCCTCCCTGCTCTGCTTCCTCTCCTCCCAATCTCAGCTATCGTCGGGCCTGCCTCCTCGCCCCTGCACCCTCTGTAAACCCCCCCCCCTCTCTCTCTGCTAGCTAGGGTTCTTCAGTTAATTTACTTAGGTTTTAGTTAGGGCAGTAGGTTAATTAGGTTATCTATTTAGTTATGAATTTACCTAGGTTTTAAAATAGGACAGAAATTTAGGGTTAAGCAATTGTAGTTAAAAGAAAAGGCAGCATTTAAGCAATTGTCCAAATCAACATCCCTTGTTAAAGCAAATTTAGGTAGGCTGAATTTAGGTAGGCTGAATTTATATGCAAATTTCAACTGGACATGTGATATGTGGATATGTCATGTTTTGGACATTTCATGTTTGGAATTTGGACATGTCATTTGGACATGTGATGTTTTGGTTCATTTTTGGTAAATGATCCGAGTGGCCTATGACGCCGGAATGTTGATTCATATCCATTCCGGTGAATTTCAGGCGCTCGATATGTCCATTTTTTAGCAAAGGTCATGCTGAAATTTTACGTGAACTTTGGAATGATTTGTGCTACATAGTAGGCATATCGAGTGCTGGCACATAGATTTCTTTTTTATGTCATTTCTCATTTGTTTTCATACTTTTAGAATTAAACGAGGAGACTTAATCATAGGAAACATGTCGAACAACGAAGAAACTGGGCCTTCTGACCAAGATGCAGACGAGATGGATTATGAGGGTGAACAAGAGTACCTCGACTATTTGACTGCTAAGCAAGGTTTGCAGGTCGGCCTCGATGATGGTACTGACACCGACATCGACACCGGCGGCGCCGAGACCGGCGGGGAAGGTACCTGCGGCGAAGATACCGGCGGGGAAGGTACCGGCGCCGATGCCGCTACCGAAAAGAAGAAGCATAAGAAGCAGAGGATACGAAAACCTAACAAACTAGGGATTGGACGACTAGTGATCACAAAGATGACACTTGGCAAGTTTGAGCCGTTAGAGCCAGAAGAACCTCGCAAATGCTATGGGAACCAAGTAGGATGCATCCTACGGGAATGCGCGAGCATCAATGATGATTACTTAAGGAGTAAAGAATAGTTGACGCAGTTGCTCTTAACGAAGTTGCACAAGAGATTCAAGTTCCCCGACCGGGATGATAACATAGAACAACCGTGGGATGACCCGAAGATGAAAAAGATTAACAATCACGCCATGGGCATGTTCAGCAATGATTTGGCCTCCTCGAAAGGGAGGGTGAAACGAGCTATTGAGGCTGAGGAACCCCTGTCCAAGATTCGGGAGGAAAATCCGACACTTACGAAAGAGGAGTTCGAAAAGTTCAAGGACACTTGCGCTACCGAGGTAGCCAAGGCTAAGGCTGCGAAATTCAAGAGCCTTCAACAAAGGAACACGGGGAAGCATCGCCTCGGAAGCCGTGGCTACCTCGGTAAAAGGCCCATATGGGATAACGAGGACGCGGAACATGAAGCCGCGGGTATCCCAGACCCCTTCATGAAGTTCACCAAGCCCTTGGAGCGTGACTTCATCAGGGCCCGCTACAAGTGGGACAAGGAAAAAAAGGTTTTTTACATGGACCAGATCACGAGGAAATTGATTAGACTACTGGTAATTATTCTTTTACCACCTTACATTTAGCTCCATATCTAGTTGACTACACATTCCTAAAGGTTCATGCTCCTTCTGCAGGAGAAGCAACACCAGCTTGCAGTCGAAAGCCCTACTTCTCCGATGAGGCCCAAGTGGGACACTCCTCTCAACCGGGCCTTGAACGAACTTAAGGGACTCCCTTTGGACCAGCGGCCGCAATATGGTCGTGTGCACGGCGCTGGAGACGGCGCCACGTGGAAGGTGTTTTACAACGAGGGCCCGGAGGCCAAGAAGCAGAAAAAGAAGTTTAGTCAGGCGGACATCGACGAGAAGGTGAAGCTTGCAGTCGAGAAAAAAGCAGCTGAGGACGTGAAAAAAACAGCCGAGGAGAAAAATGAGTTGCTACAGCAGGCAGCCAATGCAGCTGTAACTGCCTGCAGAAATGATTTTGCTACTAACTTGGTTCCAGCTATCATCAACTGGACGAAGGAAAATCCAGACAAGATGGTACATGATTTCCCGTTGCCCAGTTTCGGCGCGAGCAACTCCGTGAACAACAACACCACCGCACCATCACTTTCTCACGCAACCGGGCCGCCTCTCACACCCGCTCCCGCTCATAGTAGCCCGTCCTCAATCTCCGGCGTGCTAGGTGGGCCTTCGTCTTTGGCTGAGCTCAACGCCCTCACGGTAATTACATGTCGCACCAACATATACATATAGAATATTTCATTTTCGTTGCCTTTTGGATGTTTTACGCCACAGACATGTGTTTGCAGGCCGACGAAACCCCGTGCACCATACTCTACTTGATCAAAGGCCAGAAGGTGGACGTGGGAAAGGGGGTGATAGTGAACCCATTGCAACCCACGTTCCACAACCAGCCGATCCCTGCTGGGCACTTCAGGGTTAACTTGTCCAGTGTGAAATCAGGGCACGAGGATTTGCCTCCTCCAGTACGGCATGTGGGAGAGGACGACGAGACCCCGCCGCAGATTGGAAGCTGCAAGGGTTGGGTGCTTCTATGGCCAAAGAATCTTCTTCATCTGGAGCAGGCCGAGAGCACACCAATAACCACACATCAACAAGCATGTGCGGAGACCACCACCCCAACTACGCAATTACCAGCTCCTATAGTGTCGTGTGAGAGCGGCGGACGACGTGATGAAGGGGGTGCAATAGTACTGGCTGATGTAATAGGTCCTGTAGAACAGAGAATCGATGATGATGAGATGGAGGTCGACCCAATGGCTTTCCTCAATACAAACGTGTATGACTGTGACATAGATATGATGAGTCAACCATATGACGAATCGGGCTATCAGCATGTTAATGAGGATATGGATGATATGTCCGGGCAGGAAGGTCGTAGCAGGGATTGCAAGAAGTCTCTCTTCATGAAATCCTCATAGAACACGCCTGAAGATACTACCTCAACACAGCTCAACTAGCCGGGGGTCATACAGTGCTTAGCCCGACAACACTGGGGCAGGGGTTAACGAAGTGTCTAGAAGGTGTGCCCAAGAAAAAGGAGAGGAAGAGACCGGGGAAGATAGCTGTCTGCAAACAAGCCAGAGCACTTAGCAGCCAGACGATGGATTCTGAAGAGCGTGTACCCGTGAAAGGTGCGGCCATGTTCAATCTCACAGGCGAGCCGATGCTACCGCCGAAACTGCTGGAGGCACTATCAGGGGATCTCAGGATACTTCCCGACCATTTGCTGTTGAGGGAGTCCTGGATTAGGGGGTGTCCGGATGGCCGAACTATGACCTTTGGCCGGACTCCCGGACTATGAAGATACAAGATTGAAGACTTCGTCCCGTGTCCGGATAGGACTTTCCTTGGCGTGGAAGGCAAGCTTGGCGATTTGATATGAAGATCTCCACCCATTGTAACCGACTCTGTGTAACCCTAGCCCTCTCTGGTGTCTATATAAACCGGGGAGTTTTAGTCCATAGGACAAACAACAATCATACCATAGGCTAGCTTCTAGGGTTTAGCCTCTCTGATCTTGTGGTAGATCAACTCCTGTACTACCCATATCATCAATATTAATCAAGCAGGAGTAGGGTTTTACCTCCATCGAGAGGGCCCGAACCTGGGTAAAAACATCGTGTCCCTTGTCTCCTGTTACCATCCGCCTAGACGCACAGTTCAGGACCCCCTACCCGAGATCCGCCGGTTTGGACACCGACATTGGTGCTTTCATTGGGAGTTCCTCTGTGTCGTCACCTTTAGGCCCGATGGCTTCTTCGATCATCAACCACGACGCGGTCCAGGGTGAGCCTTTTCTCCCCGGACAGATCTTCGTATTCGGTGGCTTCGCACTGCGGGCCAATTTGCTTGGCCATTTGGAGCAGATCAAAAGCTACGCCCCTGGCCATCAGGTCAGATTTGGAAGCTTAAACTACACGGCCGACATCCGCGGGGACTTGATCTTCGACGGATTCAAGCCACGGCCGAGCGCGCCGCACTGTCACGACAGGAACGATCTGGCTCTGCCGCCGGACAGCGCTCAGAGCGCCGCTCAGGTGTCCGCTCCGACCCTTAGCTCGGAGCCGACCGCGCCAATCGGGGACGGACGGATGGACGCCGCCCTGGAAGCCGCAATCCCTACGGCGATCGAGCCGAATACCAGCCTAGTCCTTTGTGAGGCATGTGACTCCAAGGTGCCGGACTCCGTCCCAGAATCCGGATCTTCCACACCCCTTCCGATCGAACCCAATTGGGCTCCGATCATGGAGTTCACCGCCGCGGACGTATTTCAGCACTCGCCCTTTGGCGACATCCTGAATTCACTAAAGTCTCTCTCTTTGTCAGGAGAGCCCTAGCCAGACTACTGTCAGCGAGGTTGGGATGCGGACGACGAAGAAATTCTAAGCCCACCCACCACCCACTTCGTAGCCACTGTCGACGATCTAACCGACATGCTCGACTTCGACTCCGAAGACATCGATGGTATGGACGCCGATGAAGGAGACGACCAAGAACCAGCGCCTATAGAGCACCCGACAATCACCTCATCACACGATGTATGCATGGTGGACACACCTAAAAGAAGCAACGACGAGGATCAAAAGGGCGCAACTAGGGATCGTTCCATCGAAAAGCAATCAAAACGGAGGCGTAAGAGCCGCGCCAAGCCCCACCTTGACAGAGACCCAGCCATAGAGCAGGGCGAATCAACGGAAGACAAACATGCCATCGAGCAACAGTTCAAACAGGGCGGACAAACCAAACAATCCGTCCCCGGCAAAAATGATAGTCCGGAAGACCTCACGCCGGATAAGTCACTGGAACAGAAGAACCTCCACCAAAGGCTCGTCGCCACTGCGTGTTGCCTGAAAAAGCAGAAGCGGAAGCTCAAAACAGCGGAAGATGCACTCAAAATCAGATGGGGCAAAGTACTCAATACCGCACACAAGCACGGCAACAGTCATCCCACAAAGAGCTATCCGAAGCGGAAATTACTACCGGAATTTGATGAAGAGGCCTTAGAGCCCCCACAGTCAAAAAACAAGGAAGCCACCAGGTCGGATAGATGACCCCACGATCGACCTCAAGCAACAAAGGCGCCGCACTCAATACGGCACGCGATCCGCCCAAGGATTCGCATCAAAAAACCGGTCCAACCTGATCCATCTACGGGCCAAGAAAGCAAGCTCCAGTGAGCATTGCAATGCAAAAAATATCCGAACATCACGGCACACCTACATACAGAGGGCCGCACATCCCCTATGTTTCACCGATGAGGTACTGGATCATGAATTTCCAGCGGGATTCAAGCCCGTAAACATAGAAGCATACGACGGAACAACAGACCCTGGAGTCTGGATCGAGGATTATATCCTCCACATACACATGGCCAGAGGAGATGACCTTCATGCCATAAAATACTTACCCCTTAAGCTCAAAGGGTCAGCCCGGCATTGGCTTAAAAGCCTTCCCGAAAACACCATAGGAAGTTGGGAAGAGCTCGAGGATGCTTTCCGGGCAAATTTTCAAGGTACCTATGTCTAACCTCCAGATGCAGACGATCTGAGTCATATAACTCAACAACCCGGAGAGTCAGCCCGGAAACTCTGGAACAGATTTCTTACTAAAAATAATCAGATAGTCGACTGTCCGGACGTCGAAGCCCTAGCAGCTTCCAAACATAGTGTCCGTGACGAATGGCTCGCCAGACACCTCGGCCAAGAAAAGCCAAGAACAATGGCCGCATTAACAAGCCTCATGACCCGCTTTTGCGCAGGAGAGGATAGCTGGGTTGGCAAGAAGAAGCACCAGAGACCCAAGTACATCCGAACTCAGAGATGGAAACGGGAAACCGCGCCGTAACAAAGAACTGCGCCGGATCAAGGATAACAGCCCGATGAGCACGACAGTCAACGCCGGATTCAAAAGCTCTCGGCAAAATCAGAAAAGGCCGCCCCCCAAAGATGACAGGGACGAGCTATCTAACCTCAACAAAATCTTGGACAAAATATGTCAAATCGACAGTACTCCAGGGAGACCTGCAAACCACACCCACAGAGATTGTTGGGTCTTCAAGCAGTCCGGCAAACTCAACGCCGAACACAAGGGGCTCGACACACCAAGCGAGGATGACAACGCACCCCACAAGCAGAACACTGGAGAACAAAAGAAGTTCCCACAAGAAGTCAAAACAGTAAATTCAATTCAGGTGACAAAAGGGAAAAACAGAATGGCGCCTACGAAGATACGCGCCATACGGCCTGCCCCGGAGGAGCCCCACCACTGGTTGTTACAGCCAATCACCTTCGATCATCAGGACTACTCCAGAGGTATCCGGAATGCAGGCTGGACTGCCTTGGTCTTGAATCCGATTATTGATGGACTCCAATTTACACAAGTCCTAATGGACGGCGGCAGTGACCTAAACCTGTTATATCAGGACACAATCCGCAAACTGGGGGTAAACCCAGCAATAATTCTCCATGGCAACACTTCCTTTCAAGGAGTCATGCCGGGCCCAGATACCCTGAGTATGGGTTCCCTGTCGTTAGAAGTCATGTTCGGCTCACCCGACAACTTCCGAAGCGAAAAGCTAACCTTCCACATCGCCCCATTCATAAGTCGCTATAAAGCGCTACTGGGACGTGAAGCTTTCGCCCGCTTTAACGCAATACCGCATTATGCATCCCTTACACTCAAAATGCCCGGTCCATGAGGCATCATCTCATTAAAGGGAAATATCAAGTGATCCCCGAAGTACGGATAATGGTGCGGCTGCCTTGACAGCCACACACTAATCCAGCTTTACTACCCCGGACACGGCTCGACGAGTCCGGCGTAAACATACAAAGGCTTAATAGCCGCATAACCCTGTACAAGGGGCTCCGCATGTTTACACTAGGAGACAATACGGCTCAATTTTACTCATGCCTCTGTATTATATTTTGTTTATTTTAATATAGATTTCTCGCACAATTATTTTTCACTAACTTCCTCTCTTTCGCAGACGAACACCGTGCTACGCCCATCCAGGACACGGCACAACGGAGACACAGGCGCAGACGTGCAGTAGGGACCCGTTTTAAGGATTCTTTTCAGATTAAGACCCTGCGTAAACCTTTTTTACTGTCTCTTGTTGACAACATCCCCCGATTTTCGCTATAACCGAGGAGGAGGCTGGCGTCTTGGCATGTGGCCACGCCAGAATTTTATGTGTTCCTGGGCACCAGGGGCTTCTTACCAAGGGCTTTTGTTCGGCCCATTTTCATAAAGACCGAATACCTTAGGGAGTGTTCGGCGTCGCGAGTTTGGCCTTATATGCATCAGCTCCGAATCATGTCTTTGGTCAAATGTTGGGTTTGCCCGGCTCCTGTGTTTTGCTGCCTTACATTCCGCTCTATCGGCTAAGGCGGCACCAGGAGAACTACTGCGATTGTGCCCCAGTTCGGCCAGGCGAGCACCTCAGTAGAGAAAGCCGAAAACTGACTATCATGATATAGCGAGAGACTGGTCAACCACTCGATGACTTTCAGAATCTTTAGGATTCCTCCGCATTAACAAAGGGCCGCTTCCCGGTCAGGCACACACGCGCCCCGAATTCGAGCGAGCGAGGTGCCCCTAGGGGCTATTCAGTAGCCCCACTATCAAACTCCTATGGCTAAGTGAAAGTGATAAAGCATTATAGTTCGGTTGCCTAGTTCGCTGCGCTACCACCTTCTTTATAGGACCAAGATGTTGGATTAAGTGTGAAAAGGCGCCTTTTTGCGAACACCCCCGCATTATATGCGTGGGGGTTGAAGCCAACGACTGCCATCTTTCAGGTTATGTACACATATACATTAACGGCCGCACAGGAGGCATTATAATTCTTGCAAGCACAAGTATAAAAAGCTTTTGTATTCTATCAAAATATTTGTTTTACAATAGCACATGCTATTCGAACACAACATCCTTCGAGCACTGCGCCTCTATTAAACGAGCACCCTGAAGAACTTCCTCAAAGTAGTGCTTGGCAGGTACTCGGCTTTCGTCCGAATCCCGGGATGCAACAACACTGGCCTTCATATCCGCCCAGTATGTTTTGACACGGGCAAGAGCCATCTGTGCACCCTCTATACACGCCAACCTCTTCATTGCATCAACATGCGGCACCGAACCAAGGAACTGCTGCACCAAGCTAAAATAACTCTTCGGCTTTGGCTCTTCCGGCCACAGACGACTCGCAACATACCTCATGGCGAGTCCGGATAACCTGTTCAGCTCCGCCCAGGCGGCCAAATGGGCGTATACCGAAAGTGGGCGTTCTGGATTGTGGAACTGCGACCAAAAAAGTTCTTCCAATTCATGGTCACCTCGACCCCGGAAGTGTTCGGTCGCGTCTGCGGCACTCGCTGCCAAATCCAGATAAGTGTTCTCTGCACTCCACTGTCGGTCTAACGGAGCATACTTAGGATCCCCGAACTTCATCCGTAGCATATAGGGCTTTCCAGTCGTGATATCTCCGGCCTGACGTAGCTCCTCCTTCATAGCCCTCATTGCAGAGCGAGTATCCTTGGCCTCGGCAGTGATCTTTTCAAGGTCCTTCTGAGACGTCCTATCTTCTTGTTCAAGAAATTTACAGCGGTCGGCAGCATCCTTCAATTTTATAGCCATCTCGGCTATTACTTTCTTGCTCTGGCAGTGAGCAGCCTGTTCGGCTTTTAGCTATTCAGCCGCTTTAACGGCAGCCGCATCACTTTTCCTTGCTTGCTCCTTGGCTCGGGCAAGTTCCGCCCGAAGGTTCTCCACGGCAGCAGCACCATCTACATTAAGCACATATCTTATAAGGCACGAGCATCAAGCTCCTCTTATCAGATGTCTTTGGAACATACATTGTGCCTCGTCTAGCCGCTTATTTACAAGCACGATGTCGGCATCTGCTACGTCAAGTTGCCGCTTTAGCTCGGCAGATTCATCAGTCTAGCTAGCCACCGAACGCCTCGCCACCTTCATAGAAAAGGTGACATATTATACCTAGAGTTATGATCCTCTGTGCGCCGTCACTTTTGACAACACACAGAGTCTCAGGGGCTACTACTTATACAGGGCGCATTTTATATATACGGCTCTACAAAAAGGTACACCTTTTCACGTACCTCAAAGCTTGTCAGTAAACTCCTGGCGGCCTCGTACAATCCGCTCTCCGCGGATGAAATCCTTCCAATCACCATGTTCATCAACATACGGTGTTCTTCTGAGATAGACGCTCGCCCAAGCAGATCCTTCAGCCCCTCCGACCGTGCACCAGAGGGTGCCGGACTAGCCTGACAATCTTTTTCAGGGTCCGGACTTGGAGAAACCCTCCGAGACGACACCTCAGGGTCGCCTGCCTCGTAAGACGGTGCAGCTAGGGGAGGCATTTCGCTCTCCATCATCTCCGGACGAAGATCCCCTAAGATGAGCTCTGCTGAGAAGGGTTGAGATCCGAACTGCAAGGTAATATTTCGGTTATCTTCCTCAGAAATAAAACAGGGATGTCACTCATTTTGGAACCCCTCTCTTTACTTACAGCTCGGTGGAGAGCTGATCCCCTTGGGGGCGCAATGCGGCCGGGGCATTCTCTGGCGCCAGATCCTTTGGCAAAGATTTCTTCCCCTGTTTTGAGGCCATCCCCTCCGGGTCTTCAGAGGCAGTCCTTTTCTTTCCCTGGTTGGGGGAATTCTCGATTCCTCCCTTCCTGACAGCCTCCTTTGCGGAGGCGGTAGCACCTTGGTTCCCCTCTTCACCTTCTGCCGAAAGCGCGATCTCTGGCATCCTGGTTAACACGGGATCCGGCGTGGTCTCAGGCAGGGGGGCTGGACACCTGATAAGCTTTGCTTTCGCTATCCACTCTTGTTCAAAGGATAGCTCTATTAAGGGAAATTTTATGATAAAAATACAGATGGCGTGTCCAAATACGGGGCTACTTACTTGGGCATCCGGGCGATTGCAGCTAAGAGCTGCGTCCTCGGACAAGTCCAGACACCTTGCTTGTGATCCGAAGAACACTTTGTACATCTCCACGGGCGTCGTGCCCATAAAGTGTTGGAGGACTCGTGGTCCCTCCGGATTAAATTCCCACAGGCGGAGAGGGCGACGTTTGCAGGGAAGCATGCGGCGAATTAGCATAACTTGCACCACTACGATCAAGTCGATATCTCTTTCTAGGAGATCTCGAATGCGACCCTGCAGCAAGGGCACGTCTTTGGATGGCCCCCAGATAAGCCCTTCATTGACCCATGACGCTAATCGTGGTGGGGGACCCGAGCGAAAAGCAGGTGGCGCCACCCATGTGGTGCCCTTGGGGGTTGTGATGTAAAACCAGTCCCGTTGCCATAAGCCGAACTCTTCTTGGAAAGAGCCCTCGGGCCATGGAGCGTCGGCCATCTTGCTTATGATAGCTCCTCCGCACTCAGCGTGCTGCCCCTCGATCATCTTCGGTTCTACCTTGAAGGTTTTAAGCCACAATCCGAAGTGAGGAGTAATGTGGAGGAAGGCCTCACACACGACAATGAACGATGAGATTTGGAGGATGGACTCCGGAGCTAAGTCATGAAATTCTAGCCCGTAATAAAACATAAGCCCTCTCACAAAGGGATCGATCGAGAAGCCTAGCCCCCAAAGGAAGTGACATGTGAACACCACGGTCTCACTGGGCTGGGGGGGTGGGAATGGCCTGCCCTTGAGCAGGCAGCCTATGCGAGATTTCGCCGGTTAGATACTTGGCATCTCTCAGCTTTCGCACGTCTTCTTCCGTAACGGAGGAAGGCATCCCCACGAGGCGCCTAAAACTGGAGCTTTGGGTGTTGGAACTCGAGGCGAGGGGCGGATTCGATTGAATTGAAAAGAAAGGAGTCGAGCCTTGGTCTCTTTATAAAGAGGTTGAATACCAAGAGCCCTCCCCGTAACCGTTTGAGACTCGCTATCAATTAGGAAGTCATACCAAAGGCACGGTTGGGTTACCCACGCTCATATTGATGAGAATCCCGGAATAAGGGGACACGATCTCTGCCTTGACAAGACGTGCCAAGGAAACTGCCTCGCTAAACGCGCTGAGGTGGAACAGTAAGACGATTCAAATAAAGGCTTGACCATGGCGTGATGTCATGCTGCAGAATACGTCAGCAGATTAGATTTGTGCAGATATTATTCTCTCTACGGTGGTATGTGGAACTTATTTTGCAGAGCCGGACACTATCCTTGTGTTCAACATCTTCTATGAAGTATTCGGAGGAGGAACCCGCCTTGCAATGTCGAAGACAATTTGCACGCCGGACTCGTCATCATTGAAGCCTGGTTCAGGGGCTACTGAGGGAGTCCTGGATTAGGGGGTGTCCGGATGGCTGGACTATGACCTTTGGTCGGACTCCCGGACTATGAAGATACAAGATTGAAGACTTCGTCCCGTGTCTGGATAGGACTTTCCTTGGCGTGGAAGGCAAGCTTGGCGATTCGATATGAAGATCTCCTCCCATTGTAACCGACTCTGTGTAACCCTAGCCCTCTCCGGTGTCTATATAAACCGAGGAGTTTTAGTCCATAGGACGAACAACAATCATACCATAGGCTAGCTTCTAGGGTTTAGCCTCTCTGATCTCGTGGTAAATCAACTCTTGTACTACCCATATCATCAATATTAATCAAGCAGGGGTAGGGTTTTACCTCCATCGAGAGGGCCCAAACCTGGGTAAGAACATCGTGTCCCTTGTCTCCTGTTACCATCCGCCTAGACGCACAGTTCGGGACCCCCTACCCGAGATCCGCCGGTTTTGACACCGATAGTTGTCGACTAAGAAAAGCCTACTAGCCTCGATTTGACCATACGCGGCTCGTGTGCCTGAGGGGAAGTGCTACATTGACACACGGCCCGCGGAGGTGTTATTCCTGCGGTTTGACCATATCTTTGAGATGTTTCTGACAAGGCGGCTCGATTTTACAATCATCCGCCTTTTTGTGCTACATATGAGCTCTGCCATGAAGAGAGAAGAAGTCTCGCAAATCTATGTGGCGGATCCGTACTACATGCACGAGTCTTTCTTGAGTCTCGGTGACTTTCAGCGTGAAACTGCTAGGGAGTACCTCCAAAACTTCATGGTACAGAATAAGGACCAGGAAATTGTCCTCCTGCCTTATCATCCAAAGTAAGTCAGTTCCGGACAACCATTTCATACATTTCAATCATTCCTTCTCACTCATATGGAGAATAATTTGAGGTGTCTTTTCCCTGTAGCAACGGGCGCGCCGTCCTTATCGTTCTTTACCCGCGAGTATCCCACGCCGTGTATTTTGACCCTTCCGAAGAAGACTACGAGAAAAAGGACTACACCCACATAATGAATATTCTAGATGATGCTCTCCAAGGCTTCAGCATTAGAGGTGGCCACATGCAGATCAGGAAACAAAGGAACAAGAAGATGGGTTTCGCACATAAAACTAACTTCTCCTGCATCCATGTCCCAAAACCAAGCAAGAAGGATGGATTCTACATCGTCCATCTCATGATTGAGTTCAGCACGAATCACCAAAAGCTTCGCATGACAAGCAGAAATGATGATCATATCCACAAGTGGCTAGAATCTCATGGAGAAGCGGGTTATAAACTTAGAGATGACTCCTTTCCCATCCAAAGGGACATTGTGATGATCATCATGAAAGAAGTCATCGATGAGAAGGGGATGTTCCACCATGGCCCTATATCGCGAGCTGACTTCCGAACTCGCATAGGCATGCAATGTGTAGACCTCACATCATTCAAGAAGCTAGGGTCCATCCTCAATGATATGGAAGGATGGAACTTCTAGTGATTTACGATGCCGATGATGATGATATGTGTCGGTTGAACTTGTATACTTTCTTTAGCGATGAAACTTTGTGATGTCCACGGTCCCTGCCGAACTTGCGTAACGCTACTTTGTTAGTTTGCGTACGATGACCTGCGTACCTCTAGTTAATTAGTTTGAGTACTGTATGTTGCATCTAGTTGCTAACCCTTTCTTTTTCGTGTTGCTCTAGTATATTTTGTTGCATATGATTGTACATCCTTTTCATGAAGATGCATCTCTAACAGGTACCTAGTTTCTTGATGGCGAGATGGCAGTGCTATGTCGTGTACAAAGGGAAGGTTCCGGGGGTGTACAATGAGTGGCAGGAGTGTCAAGCGCAAGTGAGTGGGGTCTCGGGCGCCAGCCATAAAGGCTTCAAAAGTAGACAACAAGGAGAAGCTAGTTACTTGAGGTTCACGCTAGCGCGAGAGAGGACTCGTAACCGCCGCCTCATGTATTGCATAGTTCCGCTCTCACTCATAGTGATAGCTCTTCTCGCGTATACCATTGTTTAGATGGATGGCGTTGTAGTTGCAAGTATTCGAGGCTTTCATGTGTCGCTATTTTCAAGATGATGACGAGATACCACTTTGTGTTGGATGATGATTATGATGTGACTATTTGTATGTATATGCTATGATTACGTTTGTGGTCTTGCAGCCATTTGTATGTGTGTCATGATGACATTTGTATGTGCTAAAGATTCTTGTATAAAGCATGTTCAAATACAAAACAAATATGCAGAAAAAAATTCAAAAACTACTGAAATTAGCAGTAGCGAGTGGAGAAAAGTTAGTCGTAGCGTGACAGTAGCAGTAGTGCAAATAGATAAAGCGCACTAGAGCTATTAGCAGTAGCGAGCATCCATGTAGCACGCTGCTGCTACACTTGTATAGCAGTAGCGCGGGGCCGCACGCGTCGCTGCTACGTGTTAGCTGTAGCGCCTTATTAGTAGCGCCGGACCCCGCGCTACTGATATACCTAGAACCCGCGCTGCTGCTAGGCTTTTCCCTAGTAGTGTATGGTTAAAGATCTCTTGGCTGATAATATTGATGGGCATGTTATTTAGTTCTGTGATGAAGCTGCTAGAATTGCTAGACCCGATTCTAAGAATAAACATAGACCTGTTGTAGGCATGCCTGTTATTTCTATTAAAATAGGAGATCATTGTTATCATGGCTTATGTGATATGGGTGCTAGTGCTAGTACAATACCTCATTCCTTGTATACAGAAATTATGCATGATATTGCACCTTCTGAGATAGAAGAAATAGATGTCACAATTAAGCTTGCTAATAGAGATACTATTTCACCAGTTAGGATTGTTAGAGATGTTGAAGTCTTGTGTGGGAAAGTTAAATATCCTGCTAATTTTCTTGTTCTTCGTTCCCCACAAGATAGCTTTTGTCCTACTATATTTGGTAGACCCTTCTTGAATACTGTTAATGCTAAGATAGACTGCGAAAAAGATATTTTTATGATTGGTTTGGATGATATGACTCATGAGTTTAATTTTGCTAAATTTCGTAGACAACCCAATGATAAAGAATTGCCTAGTAAGGATGAAATTATTGGTGTTGCTTCTATTGCCATGCCTCCTAATGATCCTTTAGAACAATATTTGCTAGACCATGAAAATGATATGTTCATGAATGAAAGAAGGGAAATAGATGAAGTATTCTTTAAACAGGTACCTATTTTAAAACACAACTTGCCAGTTGAAATTCTAGGGGATCCTCCACCACCCAAGGGTGATCCCGTGTTCGAGCTTAAACCATTACCCGATACTCTTAAATATGATTATCTTGATGAAAAGAAAATATATCATGTTATTATTAGTGATAACCTTTCAGAGCAGGAAGAGGAGAGATTATTGAAAACTCTGAAGAAGCACTGTGCTGCTATTGGATATACTCTTGATGATCTTAAGGGCATTAGTCCCACTCTATGTCAACACAAAATAAAATTGGAGGAAGATGCCAAACCAGTTATTGATCACCAACGATGGTTAAATCCTAAGATGAAAGAAGTGGTAAGAGAGGAAATACTAAATCTCCTGGAGGCAGGTTTAATTTATCCCGTTGCTGATAGTCAGTGGGTAAGTCATGTCCATTGTGTCCCTAAGAAGGGAGGTATTACTGTCGTTCCTAATGATAAAGATGAATTGATTACACAAAGAATTGTTACAGGTTATAGGATGGTAATTGATTTCTGCAAATTAAATAAAGCTACTAAAAAGGATCATTACCCTTTACCTTTTATTGATCAAATGCTAGAAAGATTATCCAAACATACACATTTCTGCTTTCTAGACGGTTACTCTGGATTCTCTCAAATACCCGTGTCAGTAGAGGATCAAGAAAAGACCACTTTTACTTGTCCTTTCGGTACTTTTACTCATAGACGTATGCCTTTTGGTTTATGTAATGCACCTGCTACCTTTCAAAGATGCATGATGGCTATATTCTCCGACTTCTGTGAAAAGATTTGTGAAGTTTTCATGGATGATTTCTCCGTTTATGGATCTTATTTTGATGATTGCTTGAGCAACCTTGATCGAGTTTTGCATATATGCAAAGACACTAGTCTTGTCTTGAATTGGGAGAAGTGCTACTTTATGGTTAATGAAGGCATTGTCTTGGGGCACAAAATTTCTGAAAAAGCTATTGAAGTTGATAAAGCTAAAGTTGATGCTATTGAAAAGATGTCGTGTCCCAAGGACATTAAAGGTATAAGAAGTTTCCTTGGTCATGTTGGTTTTTATAGGAGGTTCATTAAAGACTTCTCTAAAATTTCTAGGCCTCTGACAAATCTATTACCAAAATATATTCCTTTTGTCTTTGATGATGATTGTGTAGAAGCATTTGAAATACTTAAGAAAGCTTTGATTTCTACAACTATTGTTCAGCCACCTGATTGGAATTTACCCTTTGAAATTATGTGTGATGCTAGTGATTATGTTGTAGGTGTTGTTTTAGGACAAAGGGTTGATAAGAAACTAAATGTTATTCAATATGCTAGTAAAACTCTAGGCAGTGCCCAGAGAAATTATGCTACTACCAAAAAAGAATTTCTAGCAGTTGTATTTTCTTGTGATAAGTTCAGACCTTATATTGTTGATTCTAAAGTAACTATTCACACTGATCATGCTGCTATTAAATATCCTATGGAAAAGAAAGATGCTAAACCTAGACTTATTAGATGGGTTCTCTTGCTACAAGAATTTGATATACATATTATTGATAGAAAGGGAGCTGAGAACCCCGTTGCAGACAACTTGTCTAGGTTAGAGAATATTCTTGATGACCCACTACCTATTGATGATAGCTTTCCTGATCAATAATTAGCTGTCGTAAATGCTTCTCGAACTGCTCCATGGTATGCTGATTATGCTAATTACATTGTTGCTAAATTCATACCACCCAGTTTTACATACCAGCAAAAGAAAAGGTTTTTCTATGATTTAAGACAGTACTTCTTGGATGACCCACACCTTTGTAAAGAAGGAGTAGATGGTGTTATTAGACGTTGTGTACCTGAGCATGAACAGGAACAGATCCTACGCAAGTGTCACTCCGAGGCATATGGAGGACACCACGCTGGAGATAGAACTGCACATAAGGTATTGCAATCTGGTTTTTATTGGCCTATTCTCTTCAAGGATGCCTGTAAGTTTGTCTTGTCTTGTGACGAATGTCAAAGAATTGGTAATATTAGTAGACGTCAAGAAATGCCTATGAACTATTCTCTTGTTATTGAACCATTTGATGTTTGGGGCTTTGATTATATGGGACCATTTCCTTCCTCTAATGGGTATACACATATTTTAGTTGTTGTTGATTACATTACTAAGTGGGTAGAAGCTATTCCAACTAGTAGTGCTGATCATAACACCTCTATTAAGATGCTTAAAGAAGTTATTTTTCTGAGATTTGGAGTACCTAGATACCTAATGACTGATGGTGGTTCACATTTTATTCATGGTGCTTTTCGTAAAATGCTTGCTAAGTATGATGTTAATCATAAAATTGCATATCCATATCACCCACAGTCTAGTGGCCAAGTAGAATTGAGTAACAGAGAGCTTAAATTGATTTTGCAGAAGACTGTTAATAGATCTAGAAAAAATTGGTCCAAGAAACTTGATGATGCATTATGGGCTTACAGAACTGCATATAAAAATCCTATGGGTATGTCTCCATATAAAATGGTTTACGGAAAAGCATGTCACTTACCTCTTGAACTAGAACATAAGGCACATTGGGCTATTAAAGAGCTCAATTATGATTTCAAACTTGCCAGTGAGAAGAGGTTATTTGACATTAGCTCACTTGATGAATGGAGAACTCAAGCCTATGAGAATGCCAAACTGTTTAAAGAAAAAGTTAAAAGATGGCATGACAAAAGGATACAAAAGCGTGAGTTTAATGTAGGTGATTATGTGTTGCTCTTCAACTCTCGTTTAAGATTTTTTGCAGGAAAACTTCTCTCTAAATGGGAAGTCCCTTACGTTATCGAGGAAGTCTATCATTCCGGTGCCATAAAAATCAACAACTTTGAAGGCACAAATCCGAAGGTGGTGAACGGTCAAAGAATCAAACATTACATCTCAGGTAATCCAATAAATGTTGAAACTAATGTTGTTGAAACTGTAACCCTGCAGGAATACATAAGGGACACTTTCCAGAATGTTTCAGACTCTGAAAAGCAATAGGTATGTGGTACGGTAAGTAAACTGACTCCAAAACAGTTCTAACAACAATTTTTCTACATTTTGGAATATTTAAGAAAATAGGAAAATTAGAAGTAGTCCGGGAAGGACACGAGGCATCCACGAGGGTGGAGGGCGCGCCCTACCCCCTGGGCGTGCCCCCTGCATCGTGGGCACCTCGTGTGCTCTCCGGACTCCGTTTTCTTGCACGATACTTCTTTTTGTCGGTAAAAATCATTATATAATCTCCCGAAGGTTTTGACCACCGTACCGCAATGAAATCCTTTGTTTTTGTTTTGAGCTGTTTCTGTCGTAGACTAGAGCAATATGTCGTCCCAGGATTCAGAGGGAGAAAGCTATGTGGCTGACTACCTTGCAGACCCTAAGGTCTACGGGGACTTGTAGCATTATGGTTGGACCACTTAGGAAGAAGAAGACTACGAGCCTAAAGGGAAGGAGGAGACGAGCTCAGATGAAGATGAAGCCTCATTACCTCAACCTGGGGACATGCATGTGGAGTTTAAAAAGTCAAGCCTCCCTGATAGAGCAAAGAAACCTAAGATTGAGTTTATCCCTTTTCGTCTCTTGCAGGAGAACAAACAGGAACTATGCAAAAGGATATTAAGCCTTGAGCAGGAGATTGATGATCTAAGGGAGCAAAATTCTATCCTCAAGCGCAAATTAAGGAAGAAGCCTCCATCATCATCATCATCCACGAAGAAGGAGACATAATCACATGGGTATGGGCACTCCCCTTGGCAACTGCCAAGCTTGGGGGAGGTACCCCGGTATCGTATCACCATCACACTCCTATCTTTACCAGTTTACTTAGTTTGATCCTTTTAGAAATATCTTGATCTAGTAGAATAAAGCTTTGGTATGATTTAGTTTTGAGTTTTGCTTTATGATCCCTCTATGTAATCGAGTCCGTGAGCTATATATAATAAAGATTAGTGTTGAGTCAAGGGCTTTGTTATTTTGCTATGATCTTGAGGGAATAAAAAAAAGAAGTATAAAAAGAAACAAAGAGATCATATTGATCTTATGAAAAGTGATGACTGAAGGAAATATGCCCTAGAGGCAATAAAAAAGTTATTATTTATTTCCTTATTTCATGATAAATTTTTATTATTCATGCTAGAATTGTATTAACCGGAAACATGATACATGTGTGAATACATAGGCAAACTGAGTGTCACTAGTATGCCTCTACTTGACTAGCTCATTTATCAAAGATGCTTATGTTTCCTAGCCATGGAGAAAAGAGTTGCCATTTGATTAATGGGGTCACATCATTGAGAGAATGATGTGATTGACTTAACCCATTCCGTTAGCTTAGCACTTGATCGTTTAGTATGTTGCAGTTGCTTTCTTCATGACTTATACATGTTCCTATGACTATAAGATTATGCAACTCCCGTTTACCGGAGGAACACTTTGTGTGCTACCAAATGTCACAACACAACTGGGTGATTATAAAGGTGTTCTACAGGTGTCTCCAAAGGTACTTGTTGGGTTGGCGTATTTCGAGATTAGGATTTGTCACTCCGATTGTCGAAGAGGTATCTCTGGTTCCTCTCGGTAATGCACATCACTATAAGCCTTGCAAGCAATGTAGCTAATGAGTTAGTTACGGAATGATGCATTACGTAACGAGTAAAGAGACTTGCCGGTAACGAGATTGAACTAGGTATTGAAATACCGACAATCGAATCTCGGGCAAGTAACATACCGATGACAAAGGGAAAAACGTATGTTGTTATGCGATTTGACCGATAAAGATCTTCGTAGAATATGTAGGAGCCAATATGGGCATCCAGGTTCCACTATTGGTTATTGACCAGAGAGATGTCTCGGTCATGTCTACATAGTTCTCGAACCCGTAGGGTCCACACGCTTAACGTTCGTTGAAGATATAGTATTATATGAGTTATGTATGTTGGTAACCGAATGTTGTTCGGAGTCCCGAATGAGGTCATGAACATTACTAGGAACTCCGGAATGGTCCGGAGATGAAGTTTAATATATGGGATAATGTTGTTTGGTCTTCGGAAGGGTTCCGGAATTCACCGGAAGGGGTTCCGGATGTTTCCCGAAATGTTTGGGTACGAGAACATGTTATTTGGGCCAAAGGGGAAAGCCCACTAGGTTTTTGGAAAGCGCAAAAGGAAGTTTTGCGGAGTCCAGGGGCCAGACGCCAGGGTCCCTGGCGTCTGGGTCCAGACGCCGGGAACCCTGGCGTCTGGCCCTGGAGTCCGAGAAGGACTCTTGCCTTTCGGGTGAAACCGACTTTGTGGAGGCTTTTACTCCAAGTTTCTACCCCGATGCTCAAGATATAAATAGAGGGGCAGGGATAGCACCAAAGATACATCAAGAAACACCAAGCCGTGTGCCAGCAACCCCGTCCCCTCTAGTTTATCCTCCGTCATAGTTTCCATAGTCCTTAGGCGAAGCCCTGCGGAGATTGTTCTTCACCAACACCATCACCATGCCGTCGTGCTGCCGGAACTCATCTACTACTTCGCTCGTCTTGCTGGATCGAGAAGGCGAGGACGTCATCGAGCTGAACGTGTGCAGAACTCGGAGGTGCCGTGCGTTCGGTACTTGGATCGGTCGGATCGTGAAGACGTACGACTACATCAACCGCGTTGATAAACGCTTCCGCTTAGCGATCTTCAAGGGTATGAAGATACACTCCCCCTCTTGTTGTTATGCATCACCATGATCTTGCGTGTGCATAGGAGAAGTTTTTGAAATTACTACGTTCCCCAACAGTGGCATCCGAGCCAGGTTTTATGCATAGATGTTATATGCACGAGTAGAACACAAGTGAGTTGTGGACGATACAAGTCATACTGCTTACCAGCATGTCATACTTTGGTACGGCGGTATTGTTGGATGAAGCGGCCCGGACCGACATTACGCGTATGCTTACGCGAGACTGGTTCTACCGACATGCTTTGCACATAGGTGGCTAGCGGGTGCCAGTTTCTCCAACTTTAGTTGAACCGAGTGTGGCTACGCCCGGTCCTTGAGAAGGTTAAAACAGCACTAACTTGACGAACTATCATTGTGGTTTTGATGCATAGGTAAGAACGGTTCTTGCTTAGCCCGTAGCAGCCACGTAAAATTTGCAACAACAAAGTAGAGGACGTCTAACTTGTTTTTGCAGGGCATGTTGTGATGTGATATGGTCAAGACGTGATTCTATATTTTATTGTATGAGATGATCAAGTTTTGTAACCAAGTTATCGGCAACTGGCAGGAGCCATATGGTTGTCGCTTTATTGTATGAAATGCAAGCGCCCTGTAATTGCTTTACTTTATCACTAAGCAGTAGCGATAGTCGTAGAAGCAATAGGTGGCGAAACGACAACGATGCTACGATGGAGATCAAGGTGTCGCGCCGGTGACGATGGTGATCATGACGGTGCTTCGGAGATGGAGATCACAAGCACAAGATGATGATGGCCATATCATATCACTTATATTGATTGCATGTGATCTTTATCTTTTATGCATCTTATCTTGCTTTGATTGATGGTACCATTATAAGATGATCTCTCACTAAATTTCAAGATAAAAGTGTTCTCCCTGAGTATGCACCGTTGCCAAAGTTCATCGTGCCCAGACACCACGTGATGATCGGGTGTGATAAGCTCTACGTCCATCTACAATAGGTGCAAGCCAGTTTTGCACACGCAGAATACTCAGGTTAAACTTGACGAGCCTAGCATATGCAGATATGGCCTCGGAACACTAAGACCGAAAGGTCGAGCGTGAATCATATAGTAGATATGATCAACATAATGATGTTCACCATTGAAAACTACTCCATTTCACGTGATGATCGGTTATGGTTTAGTTGATTTGGATCACGTGATCACTTAGATGATTAGAGGGATGTCTATCTAAGTGGGAGTTCTTAAGTAATATGATTAATTGAACTTGAATTTATCATGAACTTAGTACCTGATAGTATTTTGCATGTCTGTGTTGATTGTAGATAGATCGCTCGTGTTGTTGTTCCGTTAAATTTTAATGCGTTCCTTGAGAAAGCTAAGTTGAAAGATGATGGTAGCAATTACACGGACTGAGTCCGTAACTTGAGAATTATCCTCATTGCTGTACAGAAGAATTATGTCCTGGAAGCACTGCTGGGTGCCAGGCCTGCTGCAGATGCAACTGCGGACGCTGTGAACGTTTGGCAGAGCAAAGCTGATGACTACTCGATAGTTCAGTGTGCCATGCTTTACGGCTTAGAACCGGGACTTCAACGACGTTTTGAACGTCATGGAGCATATGAGATGTTCCAGGAGTTGAAGTTAATATTTCAAGCAAATGCCCGAATTGAGAGATATGAAGTCTCCAATAAGTTCTGCAGCTGCAAGATGGAGGAGAATAGTTCTGTCAGTGAGCATATACTCAGAATGTCTGGGTATAACAATCACTTGATTCAACTGGGAGTTAATCTTCCGGATGATTGCGTCATTGTCAGAATTCTCCAATCACTACCACCAAGCTACAAGAGCTTTGTGATGAACTATAATATGCAAGGGATGAACAAGACTATTCCCGAGCTCTTCCCAATGCTAAAGGCTGCGGAGGTAGAAATCAAAAAGGAGCATCAAGTGTTGATGGTCAACAAGACCACTAGTTTCAAGAAAAAGGGTAAAGGGAAGAAGAAGGGGAACTTCAAGAAGAACAGCAAACAAGTTGCTGCTCAAGAGAAGAAACCCAAGTCTGGACCTAAGCCTGAGACTGAGTGCTTCTACTGCAAACAGACTGGTCACTGGAAGCGGAACTTCCCCAAGTATTTGGCAGATAAGAAGGATGGCAAGGTGAACAAAGGTATATGTGATATACATGTTATTGATGTGTACCTTACCAGAGCTCGCAGTAGCACCTGGGTATTTGATATTGGTTCTGTTGCTAATATTTGCAACTCAAAACAGGGACTACAGATTAAGCGGACACTAGCTAAGGACGAGGTGATGATGCACGTGGGAAATGGTTCCAAAGTCGGTGTGATCACCGTCGGCACGCTACCTCTACATCTACCTTCGGGATTAGTTTTAGACCTGAATAATTGTTATTTGGTGCCAGCATTGAGCATGAACATTATATCTGGATCTTGTTTGATGCGAGACGGTTTTTCATTTAAATCTTAGAATAATGGTTGTTCTATTTATATGAGTAATATCTTTTATGGTCATGCACCCTTGAAGAGTGGTCTATTTTTGATGAATCTCGATAGGAGTGATACACATATTCATAATATTGAAACTAAAAGATGCAGAGTTAATAATGATAGTGCAACTTATTTGTGGCACTGCCGTTTAGGTCATATTGGTGTAAAGCGCATGAAGAAACTCCATACTGATGGACTTTTGGAATCACTTGATTATGAATCACTTGGTACTTGCGAACCATGCCTCATGGGCAAGATGACTAAAACACCGTTCTCCGGAACTATGGAGCGAGCAAAAGATTTGTTGCGGCGGGTATCGTTATTTTCTCACCTTCACAGATGATTTAAGCAGATATGGGTATGTCTACTTAATGAAACATAAGTCTGAAACATTTGAAAAGTTCAAAGAATTTTAGAGTGAAGTTGAAAATCATCGTAACAAGAAAATAAAGTTTCTATGATCTGATCGTGGAGGAGAATATTTGAGTTACGAGTTTGGTTTACATTTGAAACAATGCGGAATAGTTTCACAACTCACGCCACCCGGAACACCACAACGTAATGGTGTGTCCGAACATCGTAATCGCACTTTACTAGATATGGTGCGATCTATGATGTCTCTTACTGATTTACCGCTATCGTTTTGGGGTTATGCTTTAGAGACGGGCGCATTCACGTTAAATAGGGCACCATCAAAATCCGTTGAGATGACGCCTTATGAACTATGGTTTGGCAAGAAACCAAAGTTGTCGTTTCTTAAAGTTTGGGGCTGCGATGCTTATGTGAAAAAACTTCAACCTGATAAGCTCGAACCCAAATCGGAGAAATGTGTCTTCATAGGATACCCAAAGGAAACTGCTGGGTACACCTTCTATCACAGATCCGAAGGCAAGACATTCGTTGCCAAGAATGGATCCTTTCTAGAGAAGGAGTTTCTCTTAAAAGAAGTGAGTGGAGGAAAGTAGAACTTGATGAGGTAACTGTACATGCTCCCTTATTGGAAAATAGTTCATCACATAAATCAGTTCCTATGACAACTACACCAATTAGTGAGGAAGCCAATGATATTGATCCTGAAACTTCAGATCAAGTTACTACCGAACCTCGTAGGTCAACCAGAATAAAATCCGCACCAGAGTGGTACGGCAATCCTATTTTGGAGGTCATGTTACTTGACCATGACGAACCTGTGAACTATGAGGAAGCGGTGATGAGCCCAGATTCCGCAAAATGGCTTGAGGCCATGAAATCTGAGATGGGATCCATGTATGAGAACAAAGTATGGACTTTGGTTGACTTGCCCGGTGATCGGTAAGCCATTGAGAATAAATGGATCTTCAAGAAGAAGACTGACACTGATGGTAATGTAACTGTCTACAAAGCTCGACTTGTTGCAAAAGGTTTTCGACAAGTTCAAGGGGTTGACTACGATGAGACTTTCTCACCTGTAGTGATGCTTAAGTCTGTCCAAATCATGTTAGCAATTGCCGCATTTTATGATTATCAAATATGGCAAATGGATGTCAAAACTCCGTTCCTGAATGGATTTCTGGAAGAAGAGTTGTATATGATGCAACCAAAAGGTCTTGTTGATCCAAAAGATGCTAACAAAGTGTGCAAGCTCCAGTGATCCATTTATGGACTGGTGCAAGCCTCTCGGAGTTGGAATAAGCGCTTTGATAGTGTAATCAAAGCATATGGTTTTATACAGACTTTTGGAGAAGCATGTATTTACAAGAAAGTGAGTGGGAGCTCTGTAGCATTTTCTGATATTATATGTAGATGACATATTGTTAATTGGAAATGATATAGAATTTCTGGATAGCATAAAGGGATACTTGAATAAAAGTTTTTCAATGAAAGACCTCGGTGAAGCTTCTTACATATTGGGCATCAAGATCTATAGAGATAGATCAAGACGCTTAATTGGACTTTCACAAAGCACATACCTTGAAAAAGTTCAAAATGGATCAGGCAAAGAAAGGATTCTTGCCTGTATTACAAGGTGTGAAGTTGAGTCAAACTCAATGCCCGACCACAGTAGAAGATAGAGAGAAAATGAAAGATGTTCCCTATGCTTCAGCCATAGGCTCTATCATGTATGTAATGCTGTGTACCAGACCTGACGTATGCTTAGCAATAAGTTTGGCAGGGAGGTACCAAAGTAATCCAGGAGTGGATCACTGGACAGCGGGCAAGAACATCCTGAAATACCTGAAAAGGACTAAGGATATGTTTCTCGTTTATGGAGGTGACAAAGAGCTAGTCGTAAATGGTTACGTCGATGCAAGCTTTGACACTGATCCGGACGATTCTAAATCGCAAACCGGATATGTGTTTATATTGAACGGTGCAGTTGTAAGTTGGTGCAGTTCTAAACAAAGCGTCGTAGCGGGGTCTACATGCGAAGCGGAGTACATAGCTTCTTTGGAAGCAGCAAATGAAGGAGTTTGGATGAAGGAGTTCATTTCCGATCTAGGTGGCATACCTCGTGCATCGGGACCAATGAAGATCTTCTATGACAATACTGGTGCAATTGCTTTGGCAAAGGAATCCAGATTTCACACGAGGACCAAGCACATCAAGAGACACTTCAATTCCATCCGGGACCAAGTCCAGGTGGGAGACATAGAGATTTGCAAGATACATACGGATCTGAATGTTGCAGACCCGTTGACTAAGCCTCTTCCACGAGCAAAACATGATCGGCACCAAGGCTCCATGGGTGTTAGAACCATTACTGTGTAATCTAGATTATTGACTCTAGTGCAAGTGGGACTGAAGGAAATATGCCCTAGAGGCAATAATAAAGTTATTATTTATTTCCTTATTTCATTATAAATGTTTATTATTCATGCTAGAATTGTATTAACCGGAAACATGATACATGTGTGAATACATAGACAAACTGAGTGCCACTAGTATGCCTCTACTTGACTAGCTCGTTTATCAAAGATGGTTATGTTTCCTAGCCATGGACAAAAGAGTTGTCATTTGATTAACGGGATCACATCATTGAGAGAATGATGTGATTGACTTGACCCATTTCGTTAGCTTAGCACTTGATCGTTTAGTATGTTGTTGTTGCTTTCTTCATGACTTATACATGTTCCTATGACTATGAGATTATGCAACTCCCGTTTATCGAAGGAACACTTTGTGTGCTACCAAACGTCACAACATAACTGGGTGATTATAAAGGTGCTCTACAGGTGTGTCCAAAGGTACTTGTTGGGTTGGCGTATTTTGAGATTAGGATTTGTCACTCCGATTGTCGGAGAGGTATCTTTGGGCCCTCTCGGTAATGCACATCACTATAAGCCTTGCAAGCAATGTAGCTAATGAGTTAGTTATGGAATGATGCATTACATAACGAGTAAAGAGACTTGCCGGTAATGAGATTGAACTAGGTATTGAGATATCGATGATCGAATCTCGGGCAAGTAACATACTGATGACAAAGGGAACAATGTATGTTGTTATGCGGTTTGACCGGTAAAGATCTTCATAGAATATGTAGGAGCCAATATGGGCATCCAGGTTCCGCTATTGGTTATTGGCCAGAGAGATGTCTCGGTCATGTCTACATAGTTCTCGAACCCGTAGGGTCCGCACGCTTAACGTTCATTGATGATATAGTATTATATGAGTTATGTATGTTGGTAACTAAATGTTGTTCGGAGTCCCGAATGAGGTCACGAACATGACGAGGAACTCCGGAATGGTCCGCAGATGAAGTTTAATATATGGATAATGTTGTTTGATCTCCGGAAGGGTTCGGAATTCACCGGAAGGGGTTCCGGATGTTTCCCAAAATGTTTGGGTACGAGAACACGTTATTTGGGCCAAAGGGGAAAGCCCACAAGGTTTTTGGAAAGCGCAAAAGGAAGTTTTGCAGAGTCCAAGGGCCAGACGCCAGGGTCCTTGGCATCTGGGTCCAGACGCCGGGAACCCTGGCGTCTGGCCCTGGAGTCCGAGAAGGACTCTTGCCTTTCGGGTGAAACCGACTTTGTGGAGGCTTTTACTCCAAGTTTCGACCCCAAGGCTCAACATATAAATAGAGGGGCAGGGCTAGCACCAAAGATACATTAAGAAACACCAAGCCGTGTGCCGGCAACCCCGTCCCCTCTAGTTTATCCTCCGTCATAGTTTTCATAGTGCTTAGGTGAATCCCTGCGGAGATTGTACTTCACCAACACCGTCACCACGTCGTCGTGCTGCCGGAACTCATCTACTACTTCGCCCGTCTTGCTGGATCGAGAAGGCGAGGACGTCATCAAGTTGAACGTGTGCAGAACTCGGAGGTTCCGTGCGTTCGGTACTTGGATCGGTCGGATCGTGAAGACGTACGACTACATCAACCGCGTTGATAAACGCTTCCGCTTAGCGATCTTCAAGGGTATGAAGATACACTCCCCCTCTCATTGCTATGCATCACCATGATCTTGCGTGTGTGTAGGAGAAATTTTTGAAATTACTACATTCCCCAACAATGACTTCACATATAAAGAGTATGATGAATAAAAGTTGTTGAGAGTTGGCAAACATAGTTTTGGTCATCGTTGCAATTAATAGGAAGTGATAAAGAAAGAGAGGTTTTTACATATAAATATACTATCTTGGACATCTTTTATGATTGTGAGCACTCATTAAAATATGACATGCTAAAGAGTTGATGTTGGACAAGGAAGACAACGTAAGGGGTTATGTTTTCTTATATCCGAAATAAAGTATATTGTCATGGATCATCCAACATGTTGAGCTTGCCTTTCCCCCTCATGCTAGCCAATTTCCTTGCACCAAGTAGAGATATTACTTGTTGTCGGGGAAACTGATCCACGAACACCTATGGGACCGGCGGACCGAGCCCCTTTCGGTTCGGCGGGGGGCGGAGGTCGCACGAAGAGCAGATCGAGGCGAAGCACACGAGCAGTTTACCCAGCTTCGGAGCTCTCCGGAGAGATAACACTCCTATTCTTGCTTGTCTGATTGTATTGAGTTCTTGCTCGGGAGCGCTGAGTGCTACAATACACACAAGCCGCTAAAGAGACCAAGCGTGAGTGTTTTCTGCCTTCGAACCGAACCCCCTCTACGTTGCGCATGGGCCTCCTTTTATATGCTCAAGGGGTCACCGATAGGTGGCAACGTAGATGAGGGTAAAAATGGAAAAAGGAGTGGTGGTTGGTACAGCTACCTGCACAGTGCATCCTACCTAACCCTGACAGCAGGGGACAAAGGCATTAAATGCCCGTCTACGTCGCCCAAACAGTGCAGGAAAGGACCGTCAGGGACGCCACCGCTTGCCACGATGGCAATCTTGTCAGCGTCGCATGCCACCGCGCACCGCTGGCTGCACAGCCTCTCGCCACACGTGCCTGGAAAGGCCCTAGGGCGACACGTTGGTGGATGTGCTGGAGCGTGGGTACAGAGTGGTTGCATGCCGCGGCAAGCGTCTTGCCGCGGTTGTTGTCTTGTCGCGTCCGGAAGCTTGTCGCTTACCGGGTCTTGTTGGGACGCATGGCGCGTCGCGGCAAGTTCCTTGAGATGCCTTGGTTGGCCTTCCCGTCAAGCTCCTCTTGTCGGGGCCTTGTCTCCTTGGCTTGAATACTTTGTTCTTGAATGGCTCCAAAGGAACCACGGAGGACCTTGGCGGTCACCCGGCAAGCCCTGCCGCGGGGTGCTGCAACTGCCCGTGCATAAGTTCGGGATACTAGGGTACCCCTACTCTAGTACACCGACACTTGTGCTTCCAAAATACCCTTAAACCTGGTTTTGCCATGAGAGTCCACCATATCTACCTATGGATTGAGTAAGATCCTTCAAGTAAGTTGTCATGTTGCATG
Source organism: Triticum aestivum (assembly GCF_018294505.1). Taxonomy (NCBI): domain Eukaryota; kingdom Viridiplantae; phylum Streptophyta; class Magnoliopsida; order Poales; family Poaceae; genus Triticum; species Triticum aestivum. The sequence goes on along the minus strand of NC_057813.1, from coordinate 526,256,610 downwards.
CAATAAAAATTGCTCACTAAATATGTATGACTTATTAGTGTGGAGAAAATAAGCTTTATACGATCTTGTGATATGGAAGTAATAAAAGCGACGGACTGCATAATAAAGGTCTCTATCACAAGTGGCAATATAAAGTGACATTCTTTTGCTTTAAGATTTCGTGCATCCAACCATAAAAGCACATGACAACCTCTGCTTCCCTTTGCGAAGGGCCTATCTTTTATTTTTTCATATACATTATGCAAGAGTCATGGTGATCTTCACCTTCCATTTTTACATTTTATCCTTTGGCAAGCACCTCGTGTTGGAAATATCCTGATACATATATCTAATTGGATGTAAGTTAGCATGAACTATTATTGTTGACATTACCCTTGAGGTAAAAGGTTGGGAGGCAACACTATAAGCCCCTATCTTTCTATGTGTCCGATTAAAACTTCATACCCATAAGTATTGCATGAGTGTTAGCAATTGTGAAAGACTAAATGATAGTTGAGTATGTGTACTTGCTGGAAAGCCCTTACATTGACTCTTTCTGATGTTATGATAAATTGCAATTGTTTCAATGACCAAGATTATAGTTTGTTAGTTTTCAATGAAGTTTCTGATTCATACTTGACATTGTGAACAAAATTGTTACTTGAGCATAAGAAATCATATGACAATATATATATATATATATATATATATATATATATATATATATATATGTTGCTGTTATAAGAATGATCATGATGCCCTCATGTCCGTATTTTATTTTATCGACACCTCTATCTCTAAACATGTGGACATATTTTTCGATTTCGACTTCCGCTTGAGGACAAGCGAGGTCTAAGCTTGGGGGAGTTGATACGTCCATTTTGCATCATGCTTTTATATCAATATTTATTGCATTATGGGCTATTGTTACACGTTATATCACAATACTTATGCCTATTCTCTCTTATTTTACAAGGTTTACATGAAGAGGGAGAATGCCGGCAGCTGGGATTCTGGGCTGGAAAAGGAGCAAATATTAGAGACCTATTCTGCACAACTCCAAAAGTTCTGAAAGTCCACGAAAGTCATTTTTGGAATTAATAAAAAATACTGGTGAAAGAAAACATCAGGGGGCCCACACCATGTCCATGAGGGCGGGGGCGCCGCCCCCCAGGGCGTGCCCCCTGCCTCGTGGGCCCCCTGTCAGCCCTCCGGTGACCATCTTCTCCTATATGAAGTCTTTTACCCTGGAAAAATCAGAAGAAAGCTTACGGGAAGAAACTCCGCCGCCACGAGGCGGAACCAATCTAGGGCTCTGTCGGAGCTGTTTTGTCGAGGAAACATCCCTCTGGGAGGGGGAAATCATCACTATCATCAGCGCCAACGATCCTATCAGCGGGAGGGGGTCAATCTCCATCAACATCTTCACCAGCACCATCTCCTCTCAAACCCTAATTCATCTCTTGTACCCAATCTTTGTCTCAAAACCTCAGATTGGTACCTGTGGGTTGCTAGTAGTGTTGATTACTCCTTGTAGTTGATGCTAGTTGGTTTATTTGGTGGAAGATCATATGTTCATATCCTTAATGCATATTAATACCCCTCTGATTATGAACATGAATATGATTTGTGAGTAGTTACGTTTGTTCTTGAGGACATGGGAGAAGTCTTGCTATAAGTAGTCATGTGAATTTGGTATTCGTTCGATATTTTGATGAGATGTATGTTGTCTCTTCTCTAGTGGTGTTATGTGAACGTTGACTACATGACACTTAACCATTGTTTGGGCCTAGAGGAAGGCATTGGGAAGTAATAAGTAGATGATGGGTTGCTAGAGTGACATAAGCTTAAACCCTAGTTTATGCGTTGCTTCGTAGGGGGCTGATTTGGATCCATATGTTTCATGCTATGGTTATGTTTACCTTAATACTTGTTTTGTAGTTGCGGATGCTTGAAATAGGGGTTAATCATAAGTGGGATGCTTGTCCAAGAAAGGGAAGTACCCAAGTACCGGTCCACCCACATACCAAATTATCAAAGTAACGAACGTGAATCATATGAGTGTGATGAAAACTAGCTTGACGATAATTCCCATGTGTCCTCGGGAGCGCTTTTCTCTATATAAGAACTTGTCCAGGCTTGTCCTTAGCTACGAAAAGGATTGGGCCATCTTGTTGCAACTTATTTACTTTCATTGCTTGTTTCCTGTTACAAATTACCTTATCACAAAACTATCTGTTACCGATAATTTCAGTGCTTGCAGAGAATACCTTACTGAAAACTGGTTGTCATTTCCTTCTGCTCCTCTTTGTGTTCGACACTCTTAATTATCAAAAGGACTACGATAGATCCCCTACACTTGTGGGTCATCAGCATGCTAGTTGCATATTTTACTCATTCAAGGACATCCACTTGTTGCTTTGGTTGTTTGGCTCTTTCTCTTTTGCCAGGTGGATGGACAAGAATGCCTAAGAACCTTCTCTAGCTATCTATGATTTTCTCGTCTCAAACTCTATTCATGCTACATCACAAAGTTTGATTAAGTCAGATTCGAACCACTCTATGTGAGGAGCACTTGAAGTCCCTGATTCGTCATAGACTTAAACTTCCAAAGCCTCTTTGTGCTTTTTGGTTTGACCGAGTCATCCAATACGGTCACACCGAGATCACTAAGTTGATCTGGTTTTCATCTCGGTGCAACCAATTTGAACACTTCGGTCACACCGAGTTGTAGTAACCGCTTGCGATTCTGCATCTCGGTGCCACCGAGTTGTTCCACTCGGTCACACCGACAGGGTGAGGATATATATACCCACGGGTGAGATTTTGGAAATTTCTTCAAAACCCCTCAGTCTGCGTGTGTCCTGCTCTGCCACCTCGGGTCTCCGAATCGTCTCCTTGCCGCCAACAACCTCCTGCCGCTGGTTTCTGTCACCGCCAATGGGAATCTGCTCCGCCATTGCCGCCATAGCAAACTCCCGCCGCAATAGGGTATGAGTTCGACCCATTGTGTTGTATTTTTACTTCGATTCTAAGCATGAGGTCAATGCCATGATTCTTGCCATGAATGAAATCAATCTATCCAGGGAAAAACTTCCTTAGGTTAAGTTTGATTCGAAAATTTAGGGTTAGGTCTCCGCTGAACTCATCTCGGACCGACCAAATCATAGAAATTGGTCTCACCGATTTGGCTTAAGCCATTGCACATGCACTTTTTGGTCTGATCAAAAATTGCAAATCGGTGTGACTGAGTTCAAGTCTCTATGAAACCCTAGCAATCTCGGTGCCTCCAAACTGTGACTCGGTCTGACCGAGTTCACTAGTTTAGGTTCCAAATGTTGCTTCGGTATCACCGAGTTCATCAATTCGGTAGCTCCAAGATCATTTCAGTAGAGAACTAAAACTAAGTTTTTGACTAATTTTTTTTACAAAACCTCTGCACTTTGTGATGCTCATCTACTCTACCTCATCTATATCTATTCATAGGGTCTGCTGTCAGATTGCCTGCAAAGATGTCTAACCAGAGTGATAGCCAGAACAAATCTAAAGAGCAAGTGCAAATGAGTGAGGGCACTAGTACCTCAAGCAGCTATGATGAAGGCAGCAGGAGCACACCAAGTAATTTGCCAAAGGCAGCCACCAGAGCAAGGAAGAAGAGAACCTCAGATATTGAGGATGAGGATTATTTGGCTGTTGAGGATGAGGCCACCTCCAAGAAGAAAGTGCTGAAGAAGGAGTATGGCACTGCTGCTGCAACAAAGCCTGGACTGAACATGAAGGCACCAGCAAGAAGAGTTCCAATGTCAAAGGCAAGAAAAGTTCCAACAGGAGAAACCATGAAATTCACAATAGAATCAGATGATGGTAAGGCAGCTGGAGATGACAAAAAGAAGAAGAGGGCAAGAAACACAGTTGCAAAAGTTCTTGGAAAGCCAACTATGATGAGAGATCTTTCTGAAGATGAAGAGGAAGAGGATGATACTCCAGCACCTAAGTCACAAAAGCTTATGGGAGATGCAATCAAGTCAGGGGCTGCTTCTAAGCCCAAGCCTGCTCCCAAAGCTGCTGGTCAGGCCACCAAGTCTGCACCCAAGAGAAGCACCAGAAACATCCCTGCTGAAGAGAAGAACAAGGCCCCAGTGCCTGAAGTTGAAGAAGAAGATGCTGAAGCCAAAGTGCTAAGAAAGCTCAAACCAAAGATTCTAGACCACAATGACACTCATCCAGTGGTAGAGGACATGAAAAACAGAAAGGATGCAGGTCTAAGACTTTGGAGGAAGAATGATCCTTATGCTGTGAGAAGGAGAACTGCAGTGGACTATAGGTTCCACACCAAAGAACAGCAAGACTTCTATGAGACCATTTTGCTTGACAAGAAGCCAATTGTCTGTGATATGAGATGAGTTGACTAGACCTATATTAGAGAGAATGAAGATCACTTTCTAGATGTATATGATAGCTTCAAGTCTTGTGAAGTTGACAAGTTTGTTGGACAGAAGCTCACCAAATCGAATGATGAGCTAATCATGCAATTCTATTCCACTGCTCATTTCTATCCGGATGGAAGGATAGTGTGGATGTATGAAGGTACAAGGTAACAGTCAACTGTTGATGAATGGGCCAAGTTGATCAATGCCCCAGCAGAACATGAGGATGATTTGGATGTGTATGCCAAGAAGAAGAAAGGCCACAACTCCATGGCAAGCATGTACAAGGAAATTCCTGATGAAGCCCTAGAAACTCATAAGTTTGGCTCAGTGAAGTATCTGTTGTCTGGTCTGCCTACTATCAACACCATCCTAAGGCATACCTTATTGCCCAAATCTGGAGATCATAGGATGATAAGAGGACATTCAATCAACTTGCTGTACATTTTTGGAGAGGATGTTCCTCAGAAATTCAAGGTGATGAGTCTGATTGTAGAGACAATCAAGAGGACAACTGCTGATCAGAAAAGGTCTTGTGGGTCTGCTCCACATATTCATGTGCTCATCAACTCAAATATGGGAACAGGCACTTACTTGTTAGACAAGGAGCATTTACCTCTCCATCCATAATTTGAAGACAACACATTTGTAATGGATGAGAATGAACCTTCATCAGTGCAAGCACAAAAGAAGAGAGCAAAGAAAAAGGCAGAAAGAGTTGCAAAGATGCCAACTATTGAGGAAGCATCTCAAATGTTCTTGAAGAGCAAACAAGATCAACTAGACTATCTGATCCAATCTACTTTGAGGATTGAGAAGGTCTTGGCCACCCTAACTCAGAATCAGGAGAGCTTGGAGAGGATCATAGAGGCCAAGTTTTATGATCTTGATCTGAAAGTCACGGAGATACAGACTGCAGTTGAGCAGCTCCAGGAGGAAGCAAAGGAGAGGAAAGGAAAGACAACTACAGATGTTTTTCAGCGGGTGCAAGTGCCAAGAGGTCAGAGGTCTGCTGTTCTGCCAGTTCCAGATATTAGAGCTACCACATCAGCACCAGCAGCTACAGCTTCAGTGCCACCTCCAGCAGCCACTCCACCAGCTCTAGCTACATCGACTGAAGCCTTCGTCCTTGGAGTTATCTCTACACCACCTCCTGAAGACCAAGCCTGAGAGACACATAGCACGATGCATATTTGACCTTTTTGGTAACTTGTTGCCAAAGGGGGGGAATATGTATAGATCCTAGGCTTTGAGAGAGAGTGTTTCTTTTTTGTCTCTCTTGCTATTTTGTTTGGTTGAACTTTATTGTGTGCTCGTGTGAGATACTTATATGATCATTCACTTGGCTTGGTTATGAGTGCATGCTTTTAATTTCTATCATTTTGAGCGCTCGAGTAACCCATGATACTAATCAATTGTGCATTTGCATTCAAAAGCAAATCTTAAATAATGCACAAATTTAGGGGGAGCTATTGCTTATCACATACTTCTCAAAGCGACAATGTATTTCAATCTTATTATCATTTGTCGAAGCTTTGATCTATATGTTGTCATCAATTACCAAAAAGGGGGAGATTGAAAGTGCAACTATCCCTGGGTGGTTTTGGTAATCATTGACAAAATACAGCTCGTTGAACTAATGCTATTTCAAGATGAATATTTTAGGAAAGTTCAATGATCGGCATGGCATGGATTAGGAATGTGGACCCCTCAAAATGCTAAGGACGAAGGATTGGCTCAAGCTCGAAAGCTCAAGACTCTTCATTTTACTTTTAGTGATCCAAGATCACATTGAGTCTATAGGAAAATCCAATACTATTAAAAGGGGATGAGGTGTTGCTTAATGGCTTGCTTGCTCAAAATGCTTAGTGATATGCTCCAAAAGCCCTCAACCACTTTCTCATATCCACATATGTCCCAAACCAAAAGTCAAACTCGGCCCCACCAATTTGATCTATCCGGCACCACCGAGTTCATTTGACATAGCCACTGCCAGAAACCCTAGTCACTTCGGTCTCACCGATAGGGATCTCGGTCTCACCGAGATGGGACTGCAAACTCTCTGTTTCCCTTCGTAATGTTTCGGGCTAACCGAGATGAGCGATCGGTCCCACCGAGTTTGCAATGCAAACTCTCTATTTCCCTTTCGTAACGTTTCGGTCTCACCGAGATGAGCAAATCGGTCCCACCGAGTTTTCTTGACCAACTCTCTGGTTAGCTTATTACCCAAGTCGATCCCACCGAGTTTGTGTAATCGGTCTCACCTAGATTACGTTATGCCCTAACCCTAAAGAAATCGGTCCCACCGAGTTGACATGCCAGTCCCACTGAAATGCCTAATGGTCACATTATGAACTAAATTGGTTCGACCGAGTTTTCTGATTCGGTCTCACCGAGTTTGGTAAATTGTGTGTAACAGTTAGATTTTTTTGGAGGATATATATATACCCCTCCACCCTTTCTTCATTTTTGGAGAAAGCCATCAGAACGTGCCTACACTTCCAGCAATCATTTTCTGAGAGAGAACCACCTACTCATGTGTTGAGGCCAAGATATTCCAATCCTACCATATGAATCTTGATCTCTAGCCTTCCCCAAGTTGTTTTCCACTCAAATCATCTTTCCACCAAATCCAATCCTATGAGAGAGAGTTGAGTGTTGGGGAGATTATCATTTGAAGCACAAGAGCAAGGACTTCATCATCAACACACCATCTATTACCTTATGGAGAGTGGTGTCTCCTAGATTGGTTAGGTGTCACTTGGGAGCCTCCGACAAGATTATGGAGTTGACCAAGGAGTTTGTAAGGGCAAGGAGATCGCCTACTTCATGAAGATCTACCCTAGTGAGGCAAGTCCTTCGTGGGTGATGGCCATGATGGGATAGACAAGGTTGATTCTTCATGGACCCTTCGTGGGTGGAGCCCTCCGTGGACTCGCGCAGTCATTACCCTCTATGGGTTGAAGTCTCCATCAACTGGATGTACGATAGCACCACCTATTGGAACCACGCCAAAAATCTCTGTGTCCCCAATTGTGTTTGCTTCCCAAACTCCTCCCATTTACTTTCTTGCAAGTTGCATGCTTTACTTTCCGCTGCTCATATACTCATTGCATGCTTGCTTGAATTGTATTGTGATTGCTTGACTTGTGTTGAGTTGCTAACATCTGCCAAGAACTAAAATTGGGAAAAGGCTAGATTTTTATTTGGTCAAGTAGTCTAATCACCCCCCCCCCCTCTAGACATACTTTCGATCCTACACATGTGGACTGGTTGATCGGTCAACTAAACAATATACTGAGTTATACACTGACACGGTGAGCATATAATCTGTCGGTATAGAGAGTTCGAGTGAGAGGGGAGGCCCGTGAGAGATAGCAGAGAGAGAGAAAGAGCTACTCCCTCTGTTCGATAATGTAGTGCCAACATTTTTTTTAAGTCAAACTTTTGAAACTTTGACCGGGTTTATAAAGAAATTACTTATATCTACAATACCAAAGATAAATGATAGTATGAAGTAAGTACATGTTGTGATGAATCTAATGATCATTCCATATGTAAATGTTTTTCTCCACATATACCTTGTCACACTTTTCTAAGGTTTGACTTTTCAAAACATCCATATGCTTATGGAAGTGAGAGAGTCCCTAACTAGAGAGAGAGAGAGAGAGTGAAATAGAAAGAGTGAGTGAAAAAAGTGTGTGTGCGAGTGTGAAAGAGACATGTACAACACACGATAAAAGTAGAGAAAAAGCATGTCTGTCTTATGCAAACATATCACACATGCATCTTCGACAACAGAAGCCAGGTGAGGAGATAGTGTGTGATTGTTTGCAACCGAGAGATAAAGACCCCTAGCACATGGCTAAGAGGGGTCTGACAAACAAGGGAGAGAGGTCGAGAGAGACGTACAGAGAAAATGTAGACATGGGGAGGAGAGAGTGTATGTTTGTCGTAGAGAGATCCCCTGGAGATCGTGATGGGATTACATGGGTGGGAGATCGAGTGACAAGGTGTGTGCGCAATAGAAGATACCTCGAGAGATATCGAGATAGGCGTATGGATGGAAGGAGACAATATGTGTGTTCACGATGGCTAGTGAGAGATAATCATACTTAGGGGGGAGTGTGTGCGCCTATGATGGAGTGAGGGATTACGGTACTTAGGGGGCTACGTGTCACATAGAGAGAGATAGAGAGAACAAGGGCGGAGAGTGTTGGATGGGTCTATATGTAGCACGAGCGAGACATGTGTATGTGTGAACTAGGGAGATATAAAGTTTAAGAGAGATAGAGGATCCCCAATAAGGCTGAGTGGTGCGTCAGATAGATGAGAGGGGGAAAGAGCTATTCCATCCGCTCGATAATGCAGTGCATGTAAATTTTTTAGAAGTCGAACTTTGGGAACTTTGATCAGGTTTACGCAAATGTTATTTATATCTACAATACCAAAGATACATCATATGAAACTACATCTCATGGTGAATCTAATTGTATATGTTTGTCGTTCTAGATGTAAATGTTTTTCTCCATGTACGTGGTCAAACTTTGTGATGTTGACTTTTCAATAAATCTATATGCTATGGACCGAAGAGAGTGCCTAAGTTGAGAGATATCAAGTGCGTGTGAAGGAGAATGAGTGAGTGTGCAAAAAGAGTATGTGTGTGAAAGAGAAAGTGACAACAAACGATAAATTAGAGAGAGAGAGTGTTTTTTTGTTTCTTATGTAAACATATCACGCATGCATCTCTGAGATAGAAAAGCGAGGTGAGGAGATACATGAAGATAGCTAGTGCGTGATTGTTTGCAACGGGAGAGACACCCCTATAGCACATGTCCAATAGAGGTCTGACCAACAAGGAACAAAGGTCGAGAGGGACACATGGAGAACATGGATGCATGGGGAGGGAGAGAGGGTGTGTTTGTGATAGAGATATCCCCTCAAGATCGTGAGGGGACTATACGGGTGGGGGATCAAGGGAGATGCGTGCGCTATAGAAAGATGTCCCGAGAGAAATCAAGATAGACCATGCACATGTTTGTGATGGAGACTAAGATTATCTAGTCATATACATATAGGGGGGACTGTGTGTGCCTACAATTGAGTGAGAGACCATCATACTTGGCTAGGCATGAGATTGTGTGTGTGTGTATGTGTGTGTGTGTGTGTGCATGTGAGATGGAGAGAGAACGAGGGAGAGAGATAGAGTTTTAGATGGGTCTATCGAGTGCGAGTGAGATATGCATGTGTATGCGTGACCCGGGTAGATGGAGAGTTTGAGAGAGAGAGAGAGGGAAGAGCTCCGAGATGACAGAGTGGTGCGTGAGAGAGTTACGGGCAACGAGCCAAGGAATTTGTGTGCATATGATGAGTGCACCCAAGATATTTAGCTTGGACTAGAGAATCATACATAGTGTGCGAGAGAGACCTATAGATGGAGTATATATGCATGTGAACTAG